>NC_084597.1:8297885-8528441 GCF_033807715.1 Cololabis saira | reverse complement strand
TTCTTTTCTCCTTTCTTCCTTACTTCCTTCTTTCCTTCCTTCCATCTTTTCTTCCTTCCTTCCTTCCTTCCTTCCTTCCTTCCTTATTTCCTTCTTTCCTCCCTTCCATCTTTTCTCCCTCCCTTACTCCATTTCCTACTCCTTCCTTCCTTCCTTCCTTCCTTCTTCTTATTCCTTCTTTCCTCCCTTCCATCTTTCTCCCTCCCTTACTCCCTTTCCTACTTCCTTCCTTCTTACTTCCTTCCTTCCTTCCTTCCTTCCTTCCTTCTTCCTTCCTTCCTTCCTTCCTTCCTTCCTTCCTTCCTTCTTCCTTCCTTCCTTCCTTCCTTCTTTCTTCCTTTCTTCCTTAACTTCCTTACTTCCTTCCTTCCATATCTATTCTCCCCTCCTTACTCCATTTCCCTACTTCCTTCCTTCTTTCTCCATTCCTTCCTTCTTCTTCCTTCCTTCCTTCCTTCCTTCCTTCCTTCACTTCCTTCCTTCCTTCCTTCCTTCCTTCCTTCCTTCCTCCTTCCATCTTTTCTCCCTCCCTTACTCCCTTTCCTACTTCTCTTCCTTCTTTTCTCCTTTCTTCCTTTCTTTCCTTCCTTCCTTCTTTCCATCTTTCCTTCCTTCCTTTCCTTCCTTCCTTCCTTCCTTCCTTCCTTCCTTCCTTCCTTCCTTCCTTCCTTCCTTCCTTCCTTCCTTCCTTCCTTCCTTCCTTCCTTCATTCATTCATTCTTCCCTTCCTTCCTTCCTTCCTTCCTTCCTTCTTTTCTCCTTCCTTCCTTCCTTCCTTCCTTCCTTCCTTCCTTCATTCATTCTTCCCTTCCTTCCTTCCTTCCTTCCTTCCTTCCTTCCTTCCTTCCTTCCTTCCTTCCTTCCTTCCTTCCTTCCTTCCTTCCTTCCTTCCTCCCTCCCTCCCTCCCTCCCTCCCTCCCTCCTTCCTTCCTTCCTTCCTTCCTTCCTTCCTTCCTTCCTTCCTTCCTTCCTTCCTTCCTTCCTTCCTTCCTTCCTTCCTTCTTTTCTCCTTTCTTCCTTCCTTCCTTCCTTCCTTCCTTCCTTCTTTTCTCCTTTCTTTCTTCCTTCCTTCCTTCCTTCCTTCCTTCCTTCCTTCCTTCCTTATTTCCTTCCTTCTTTCCTTCCTTCCTTCCTTCCTTCTTTCCTTCCTTCCTTCCTTCCTTCCTTCCTTCTTTTCTCCTTCCTTCGTTCCTTCCTTCTTTCCTTCATTCCTTCTTTTCTCCTTTCACCCTCCCTTGACAGCACAATTACTGAGAAATTACTGAGAGACAATGTGAAGAGCAGGATTAAACAATTAATTTAAAGAACCAAGTTGAAAAACAGCTGTGTCAGATTGCTGAGGTTATGTCCTCTGTGATTACATTTGGTGCAACTGATACAATTCTCCCATAAGTTCAAAAGTGATAATCGTCTTAAAAGGAAAGTGTTTCCATTTTATGTTTCTTGAAATCATATGTGGATAATCTCAACATTTCATAGCAAATACTCAGAGAAAAAGCACAAGTCTGTGTCTTATTGCATTCAGAGTCAACTTTGGTTCCTGAGACCTCAGCGCAGTGGAAGCTAAGGTAGGGCAAGATTACGAGTCACAGAAATTAACTAGAGTATCAATCAACACGTCCAGCAAATACTCATCACAGAAGTCTATGTAGCTTATCTGTGTGATCAAGAAAATTGGAACTTTTTCAAATGCAGTCTCGCTCACTGCAAAAACTCAAAATCTTACCAGGAATATTTGTCTTATTTCTAGTTAGAATGTCTCATTTTTAGTCGAAAAATCTCATTACACTTAAAACAAGAGTCATTACCAGAAAAATAACTTGTTATTTGACCATTTTCACCTGTTTCAAGTAAATTTTCACTTGAAAAAAGTAGAAAAATCTGCCAGTGGGACAAGATTTATCTTCTCATTGCAAGCAAAAAAAGCTTGTTCCACTGGCAGATTTTTCTACTTATTTTAAGTGAAAATCTACTTGAAACAGGTGAAAATGGTTGTTTTTGAGTCTTGTCTTAAATGTAATGAGATTTTTTTTGACTAAAAATGAGACATTTTAACTAGAAATAAGACAAATATTCTTGAGATTTTTAGTTTTTGCAGTGTATAATAACTAGTGAAATCGATCATGTTTTTTCTGATTTGCATTTGTAGTTATTCTATAAGTAATAGAATAATCAATAGAAATAGACACAGAGTAATTCCATAAATGTATTTAAAAAACAAACATTTACATTTTCCCTTGAAGCCGAGGTGTGGCGGCTGCCGTACCTTCATACCCAATTGACGCCCCTGGTTCAGCGTGACTCTAGACAAGTTGTACAATCTTAGTCACTTATTGGCACGGGCCGGTACAAGAATCCTATAGATAAGCTTCGGCAAAAAATTCACAGTTATCATGGCAGTGCAGTTACTAATTGAGAGGAATATTGAACAGAGATTCTGACTTCAGCGTTGCAGAGGTCACAGCCAGAGCTAAAGTAACACAGACACACACACACACCCCCACCCGTTACTTGCTTTCTCCAACACACAGCAGCTGTAAAACACCAGTGACTACTTCATTTATTTTGCAAATGCATGAATACAAATTATTCAAGACTGGCTTAAGTTTGGCAAAGAGCCATGACTGGTCCTCATCTAGATGTGCATTCATGTTCAGCACTATTTGCATTATTTTTAGCAAAATACTGTACTGTTCACTCATTGTTCCATATATTACTTACTGTGTGGAGGTATGGGGAAATACTTACATAACAAACATTGATCCAATAATTAAATTACAAAAGAGAGCCATAAGAATTGTAAATAATTCAAAATACTGCAACCCAACGAACCCACTCTTCATTAAACTAAATACCTTAAAATGTGTAGATCTAGTTGAGCTAAGGACTTCTATTATAATGCATAAGGCACACAACAACCTACTTTCTTACTGCATTCAGGAAATGTTTTCACCCAGAGAAAGTCTGTATGAACTCAGGGGAACTTGTATGTTTAAAAAAATAAATGTAAGGACAAACTTTAGAAGTAGATGCGTCTCTGTAATGAGCTAAAAATGTGTAGTTCTTTCTGCAAATTCAAAAAAAATGTTTAAACTTACGGCAATGGATAAATATAAACTATGACCAAGAGCAGCTTCTCCTGTAAATCCTTTATATCACATGCTTTTGTTGTAATTGATCTCTGTAATACTTTTTATTTTGATTTGTTGTGATGTATTGTAAAAAAGGGTAGGCATTATATAAGCTACAGCTTCAGTCTACACCTTTTTTGGTTCATTTATTTATATATCCAGCTTTACTGTGGTGCATGTTTTGATTGACTAATGGACCAAATAAAACTAAAAAAAAAAAACTAAAACTAGCAAAAGAATCTTTGCCAACAGGGTAAGAAACATTTTCATGGGTAGAATTTTTAAAACTAACACAAATTGCCTAAAATAGTAAAATAATCAGATTTTGTTCTAACAAGGCTTTAAAAAAAGAAAGAGAAAATCTTACAGATCTGACGGCCTTCTTCCTCTCGTCGTTCCGTACACATGTTTTTGGTAAAAAGAAATCTCATATTGAAAACGTTGTTTTTCTGACGGGAGACTTGGTGCCGGTGATTCTTCTCCGTCGACCAAATAATCAAATAATGCTCAGAGTTCGCACCACTGGGTGGCGAAGGGGGTTGTGTTCCTCTGCACACAATCTAAAGTTCTTCACTATCATAACTTTGATTAAACATGAAAAAACACAAATTGTGGAAATGGTTTAATGACTTTCTTTAGTGGTTTTGAAATCGTGTCTTTCAGCTCGTGATATACTGCGATACCGGCTCATGCCTTCTAACTTACTCACACCTATTGTATTAGTTTGGTTTAAAAACACTTTGACTGGACTTGGACTTCTCCTGTTTTTTTCAAACAGCCTTTTGAAACAATCATTTTCCTCACAAACTGTCGGTTTTATTTTCGGGTTTTTTCGGGTTCATTTTCGGGTTTTTTCGGGTTTATTTTCGGGTGTGTTTCGGGATTTTTCCTTCCTTTCTCCTTTCTTTCTTCCTTCCTTCCTTCCTTCCTTCCTTCCTTCCTTCCTTCCTTCCTTCCTTCCTTCCTTCCTTCCTTCCTTCCTTCCTTCCTTCCTTCCTTCCTTCCTTCCTTCCTTCCTTCCTTCCTTCCTTCCATCTTTTCTCCCTTCCTTCCTTCCTTCCTTCCTTCCTTCCTTCCTTCCTTCCTTCCTTCCTTCCTTCCTTCCTTCCTTCCTTCCTTCCTTCCTTCCTTCCTTCCTTCCTTCCTTCCTTCCTTCCTTCCTTCCTTCCTTCCTTCTTTTCTCCTTCCTTCCTCCCTTCCATCTTTTCTCCCTTCATTACTCCATTTCCTACTTCCTTCCTTCTTTTCTCCTTCCTTCCTTACTTCCTTCTTTCCTTCATTCCTTCTTTTCTCCCTTGACAGCACAAGGGTTAAAACCAAAATGCACCACTGTGGATAGAGACTGAAATTACTGAGAAACAACGTGAAGAGCAGGATTAAACAATTAATTTAAAGAACCAAGTTGAAATAAAGCTGTGCAGAGGATGGGGAGGCTATTCAGTGGTTCAGAGAATCAGGCCACGTTTACACGTAGCCGGGTATTTACAAAAACTGATATTTTCCCCTCTACGTTTTCAAAAATATCCTCGTTTACACGGACCCGCATGAAAACACTGTTAACGTCATGCCAGCCAATCAGAATCCTGGAAAAAACATCAACAAATGACACGTGTAACTTCCAGTTAAGGCTGATTTATGGTTCCGCGTTACACCAACGCAGAGCCTACGGCGTAGGTTACGCGGCGACGCACACCGTACGGCGCGCATCGGCGCATACCCTACGCCGTAGGCTCTGCAGCGATTTAACGCGGGACCATAATTCAGGCTTTACTTCCAAGACAGAACGAGAGTCTTTCGTTTGGAGTGACAGAGAAGTGGAGTTACTTTTAAGTGTGACTTTAGAATTTAAAACAGGTAAAATAAAAGAAAATATTGACGGTGGCCAAACTAATTGTAAACACAGGTCGCACTCATGACGCTGCTGGTGACGTTTCTGTCGCAAAATGTGACGTAAATCTCCGTTTTCCTCCGTTTTCTCTGTTTAGACGCAAACGTGAAAACGGAGTTTTTAAAAATCTCCACTTTGGCCGGGGTTTTCAGAAATGATCGTTTTTGGTGACTTTGAGCTCCGTTTTCGTGTAAACGAACGGCCAAAACGCATGAAAACGCCTCCGTTTTTGCTCCGTGTAAACGGGGCCTCAGATTTATGCTCTTGATGATTGAAGGGGCCAAGTTAACAGTCTTGTACCTGGGTTGTCATATTCACACAGTTAATGATTTGCACAGCGTGGATTGATGGGCGGGTTAGAGTGGGAGGTTCGAGGGCTGCGAGTCACTTCAGTGATTTTTGAGCTAGAGATCTGAGGATCACTAGGTGATGGAGATCTGAGGATCACCGCTGGCACTTGCCTCATATTTCACCTGCTAGTTTTGGAAACCTTCGCCAGAGGGAGCTGGGATTATTGGATTGTGAAAACCAAAAGTGAAAATGAAAACTGTTTATTTTCCCATGATTTTGCAACTCAATTTTTTATACTCAGCAGCTGTTTAAATAATCAATTTTTGACTGAATGGCTATAACATTTTGCTTTTGTGACAAGTAATTCTGTCATAAAGTATTAACTGTTGAGACAAATGCAATTTGTTGCATTCGAGCTCATCGTTATTTAGAAAAAAGTCCCTAAAAAACTAAGGATTAAATTGAAAAGCGACATTTTAAAGCAAATTAGTATTCAGTCGACCACTTGAATGGCCTTCAAAGACTCCTGCCTTTACTTCTTTTTTTTTCTTACATTTTTATTCAGCTGCACAGCTTTTTATCTAAGGTACAAAATGTTGACGTAAGTTATTTAAAAATATTTCTGAAAACACAGTCAAATAGACCTTGACCAGTCGCCAGTCGATGTGCAGTGCAAGATCTGTGTGTTGAGGAATAATATCAGCTGGGGCTGCGGTTCTGTAAGAACCTGCAACAACATAGAGCAGAACAGTTTTCTACACCTGCATGTTAATTCTGACACTTAGCTGTTTCCCTTGGCTCTGAGGAGCGTGTTAAGATAAACCAGAGCCTAATTGCTTTGCAGTCACTCCCCATGAAGTCAAAATATTCTGTAAATGCACACAGGATGTTTAGAACTGCAAAGTTTGTATGTAATCAACAATTTTGAGCTGCAACTCTTTTTAAATCAAGGCTTAAAACCTATTTATTTAGAATGGCTTTTAATACCAAATAGTGTGGTGACACTTTTTTATTCTGTTTATTCTTTTTTTATTCTATTTTATTTTTTGCTTTGTCTCATGATTGTATGTTGTATTTCTGTATGTTTTATTCTGTAAAGCACTTTGGCTCACCTAGAGGTGGCTGTAAAGGGCTATATAAATAAAGTACATTTACATTTTACACTTATATGGAAAGAAAAACCACCTTAAATTCAATAATAAAACTTCAAAAACGAGCCATACGTATCATCAATAAGGCTGATTACTTTGCTCACACAGATCCACTTTTTCTAAATTCTCATGTTATTAAATTTTATGATTTGTTTTATTTTAAAATCATGCAAATTATGTTCAAAGCAAATTCAAAAATGCTCCCTGACTCTTTTCAATTCAGGAAACTCCCTATAATCTTAGACGCGTCTGCAATTTCACAGTACAAATAGCTAAAAAAGGTATGAAAAGGAGACGTGTCTCCATTACTGGAGTTAAATTCTGGAATGATGCCAACATACATTAAAAAACATGTCATTCTCTTTTTGTTTTTAAGAAAATGGTTTGTAAAGCTATTTTTGAAGCTTATAAGTGCAATTGACCATCTGTAAATGTTTCTTTGCTTTTCTATTGTTTCTTTGCCTTTTGTTGTTTCTTTGCTTTTCTCTTCTCTTTTTGGTTTTCTGGAGGTCGGTAGCCAAAAATAGAAAGTTGGTACAATAGGATAGGCTTATATAAGCATTTTGCTTCTGCCTATGCTTTTTCAGTTATTGTTCAACACATTTTTTTGGTTTTGTATGAAATGTTAATGCTGAGCACAATTTTTTTATTGGTGTTGTTTTGTGTTGTCATGACTGAATAAACTTCATTCATTCATTCATTCATTCATTCATTCATTCATTCATTCATTCATTCATTCATTCAAAAACATGCTAAAGGAGATGTTGGTGACTAATCAATAACTGAATCAGTTTGCCTGAGAAAGCCACAAATGGTGTAGTGCATTTACATCCACTGCTGTCTCCACGTTAGCTGGGCAAGACTGCCAATAATACACCAATCTGACGGGGACCAATCAAGTTCTTACGATAGTCTGAAAGGGTTTATCAATAAAGCTGATTTTGTTGAACCATCCTTCATGCGTTTGATTAAGCTGGAATGTACGACGGAGTATTAGGGCCAAACTAAGACAAAAAAAATTTCAAATTATGAGAATAAAGTCATAATATAATGAGAATAAAGTCGTAATAGAATAAAGTCATAATATTATGAGAATAAAGTCGTAACATTACGAGAATAAAGTTGTAACATTACGAGAATAAAGTCGTAATAGCCTATTACAAGAATAAAGTGGTAATTTATGAGAATAAAGTTCTAATATTACGAGAATAAAGTCGTAACATTACGAGAATAAAGTCGTAACATTACAAGAATAAAGTGGTAATTTAGGAGAACAAAGTCGTAATATTACGAGAATAAAGTGGTAATTTATGAGAACCTCTTCTCCCTGTGTTGAAATGAGGAATATTGAGCATCTTGTGAAGTTATATTTATATATTATATTGTATACGACTTTATTCTCGTAATATTACGACTTTATTCTCGTAATATTACGACTTTATTCTCGTAATATTACGACTTTATTCTCGTAAAATTACGACTTTATTCTCGTAATATTACGACTTTATTCTCACAACATTATGACTTTATTCTGGTAATTCTACGACTTTATTCTCATATTATTATGACTTTATTTTCGTAATTTCCATTTTTTTTTTGTCTTAGTTTGGCCCTAATACTCCATCGTAGGAATGTTACAGTTGATAAATAAATATAAAATACACCCTTCAGGTCTTTAAGAAAACAAAAAACCTAAAGAGAGAGGAGTCAGCTTCTGCTTGCAAAACCATAACTGTTTCTACAAACAAAGCTGATCACCTTGAATGAGGAGATGAGAAATATGCCGTTACCAAGGCAACGCTCATCTAAACACCTAGTCGTGGGGGGGCGGTGGAGACACTGATCAAAACAGCAACATCTTACTTTATTTCTGTGTATTTGTAATCCGCCAAACCCATGTATAAATGTGTGTGTGTGTGTGTGTGTGTGTGTGTGTTCAGGGTCTGAACTGGGAGTCATTCTTTCTCCCCATCACCAAATAATGTTACCATTGTGGCGCCCAGCGCCGCCAATCTCCGTGTCAGCCCCACTGTCTCCAAGAGAGGCCTTGCGATTGCCTGAATGGGGCGATAAATGCTCCTTTGTCTGGAGGCCTCGTGTCTAAAGTGCAGCCAAGGAGTCTCTGACACACACTCACACTCCCTCCCACACACACTCTCACACACACACACATTCACAGTTGTAACATCTACTTGTCTACTGGATACTGTCGGGGTTGGGTGGAGGCCAGACTGAAACATTATGTCTGCATTTCAAACAGATTACATTAAGTGAAGCATTTAGCAGCATTCACACACTCCTACATGCACACAAACACACGAGATACGACGCCTGGAGATACGGATAATGAAGTACTCTAGATAGGTGAGAGAGGCTCCAGCCCACGCTTTTGTAATTATCATATATATTATATGGGTATTTCACTCAGGTCTCAATGTCAAAAAAAAAAAAAGAAGAGAAAAGTGCATATTTAATGAAAGTATGAATGTTGGATGAGGAGTCCTGGGCCATATAGAGCATACATCATTAAGCGTGCTATTATTGTCATGAAGAAGCAGTAATATACATTGTTACCTTGGGGAGCCATAAAAGATGGTATAATGAAATTCCAACGCTTCATTAAATAATCTCTTTTTAACAGTGACTGAAGAGGGAAATAAACCTTTGGCCAGGATTACGATCAAGGAAGATGTGTTAATATACAATGTGCTGTTATTTTCTTGAGCTCTCAAAATTACATTTTGGGTTGAAAATGTTATTGTCCTGTAAAAGAGTACGGTATGTCCTTTCAGCTGGACAGAAGATGTCAGTTATGCAGGAGCAGGGGTGTCAAGTAACGAAGTACAAATACTTCGTTACCTTACTTAAGTAGAAATTTTGGTTATCTATACTTCACTGGAGTAATTATTTTTCAGACGACTTTTTACTTTTACTCCTTACATTTTCACGCAATTATCTGTACTTTTTACTCCTTACATTTTAAAAACAGCCTCGTTACTCTATTTCATTTCGGCCTTTAAAAAAAACTACTCACACTCACTCACTCACTCATCTTCTCCCGCTTTTCCGTTACCGGGTCGCGGGGGCAGCAGCCTCAGCAGGGATGCCCAGACTTCCCTCACCCCAGACACTTCTTCCAGCTCTTCCGGGGGGAGTCCGAGGCGTTCCCAGGCCAGCCGAGAGACATAGTCTCTCCAGCGTGTCCTGGGTCTTCCCCGGGGTCTCCTCCCGGTGGGACAGGCCTGGAACACCTCCCTAGGGAGGTGGGACATGCCTGGAACACCTCCCTAGGGAGGCGTCCAGGAGGCATCCGGTACAGATGCCCAAGCCACCTCAGCTGACTCCTCTCAATGTGGAGGAGTAGCGGCTCGACTCCGAGCTCCTCCCGGGTGACCGAACTCCTCACCCTATCTCTAAGGGAGCGTCCAGCCACCCTGCGGAGGAAACTCATCTCTAAGGGAGCGTCCAGCCACCCTGCGGAGGAAACTCATCTCTAAGGGAGCGTCCAGCCACCCTGCGGAGGAAACTCATCTCTAAGGGAGCGTCCAGCCACCCTGCGGAGGAAACTCATCTCGGCCGCTTGTATCCGCGATCTTGTCCTTTCGGTCACTACCCAAAGTTCATGACCATAGGTGAGGGTAGGGGCGTAGATTGACCGGTAAATCGAGAGCTTCGCCTTTCGACTCAGCTCCCTCTTTACCACGACGGTCCAGTACATCGACCGCATTACTGCGGACGCTGCACCGATCCGTCTGTCAATCTCACGCTCCATTGTTCCCTCACTCGTGAACAAGATCCCGAGATACTTGAACTCCTCCACCTGAGGCAGGACTTCTCCACCCACCCGGAGAAGGCATGCCACCCTTTTCCGGTCGAGAACCATGGCCTCGGTCTTGGAGGTGCTGATTCTCATCCCTGCCGCGTCGCACTCGGCCGCAAACCGCCCCAGCACATGCTGGAGGTCCCGGTCTGATGAAGCCAACAGGACAACATCATCTGCAAAAGCAGAGATGAAATCCTGAGGTTCCCAAACCGGATCCCCTCCGGCCACTGGCTGCGCCTAGAAATCCTGTCCCTTAAAAAAAACTATCCAGTTAAATTGTGAATTTGGTTGTGGTTGTGGCACAATGAAGGATGTTCTTGTCCAGTTTTGTTCTTACATCAGATTCCTGCAACTAAACTTGGATGTACATTCCAATAAAGGTTAGGATAAATGATAACATGCCTCTGAAGTTTGACTTTTTGCACCATTACAATACTTATAGGCAACTAGTCATCATATCTCCTGCTCTCTGAAACACATGTTAATGCTCAATAGTCACATATATGGTTCTTTAATATATTTGCATTATACTAAGATACATTCATTTTCAATGGCTTTTTTTCCCCCTTACATTACTTTTACTTTTATACTTTAAGTAGTTTTGAAACCAGTACTTTTATACTTTTACTTGAGTAAAAAACTTGAGTTGATACTTCAACTTCTACAGGAGTATTTTTAAACTCTAGTATCTATACTTCTACCTGAGTAATGAATGTGAAAACTTTTGACGCCTCTGTGCAGGAGGCCCTTCAGTGAGGCCCAAGATACAATACCTACGATGCTGCTATTGATCCAGGATACGATCAGGTTAAAACAATCATCGCTGACCTCAATTCATGCAGAAAAATCCCTCTGAAATGTGAAATGGGCACCAGTTAAAAGTGTTAATCTCCAATATTCAGTGATGATGAAGTTTGTGTTTTTTTTGTCAAAGTGACAGCTCTGGTGTCACGGGTCGATTATGTCAGGGCTCTAATCAAATACTGAACAATTCGGTGAGCAAATCTTTTGATCAAATCATCAAATCAAACTTTATTAACACCCCACTTTTCATACAACAGTAGTGCAAAGTGCTTTGTATAATAAAATCAACACCAACATAGAAAAACTGATACACCCATAGTTAAAGAGATTATCAAACAAACACATTATCAAGAAAAAGCTAACAAGGAAGCAGCAGCATAAGGGGAAGGAGGCGGAGGAGAGCAGACGGATGGGGAAATACCAGAAGAAAACACATTTTACTTCTTAGTTTCACAGTAGAATAAAATATTTCAAAGCAATTAACCTGCTGGAATGAAGCCAGGTAAAAAATAATGACTGGACTGTAAATAATTTCACACACTGGCCAATTTTTTGTGCTTATTGATTCACTTCTAACTGTTTGCTTGTTTGCAAACTTCAAAGCTCAGCTTGGACAAGTAGAAATTTCATGGCAAGCCGATACTTGTGAAACAATGCTGTTAATCAGCTGAATTAACTGCTAATCGTAATGGTGCTTTTTGTTTTGTTTTTGTTGGCTCTCAGCTGCAGATCATTGATCATGGTCTCTGAACTACTGGACATTATTGTCATGGTTTGATGAAGGGTGACACCAATTTTATGGATGGATCTGTTTTTGATCTTTTGTACTCAGCTTTTGACAGTAGGAAAGTTTGTCCTTTTTTCTCTCTTTTTTCCCCCCATGTACCGCACAATTACCGCAGGGACTCTTTGTGTGGAAATGAAGACGTTAAAGTAAACTTTGTGCACTGTTTTGAGCAGGCTGTGAGGAAAACTCAGGTGGGGGATTCCTTCCTCTATTTTGTGTGCAAGTGATTTATTTAGTTAATATGAAGGTCACAAACCTGTTTCCAGTCCGGACACGCTCTACACGCCACTCAGTCATGTCACAAAATTGCAACTCTGTGCTCCGACGTTTGCAGCACTTTCTCGAAAGATCTGTGTTGTGAAACTCAGAGTTGTACCCCAACATCAATAATAACAACAAATGTATGTTATGCATAGATAAGTAACTAGTAGTTTGACTGTATGAGTCAAAAAGAAAATTAAAAAATCAGCCTGAAATAAATAAACATTATTAATAAAATACTTAAAACTGAAATAAACAAATCTAAGTCACAACTAGCGATCGATTACTCGTCAAAAAAAAGTTACTTCCACCACCTCAAAACCACAAAACGACCACAAAACACCTCAAAGCAGGTCCGAAATCTGAAATAAACACGCATGTGTGCCTTTTACAGACGCATGTTCATCTCCTTAAAAATATCCAAACTTCTTAACAACATAAATTGATATAAACCTATAGCTATATATTGGCTGAAAATTCTAGCTTATATATGACCAACTGGTCGTGTGATCACTTTTAAACAGAGGTGAATGCAGAGGGCGTTAAAAAGACATTCAATAAATGATCATCAGGGCTGCTGGAAAAACAATTCTCCAGTCTAGACAGAGATTCCTCTCTGATGAGCGGCAGTTCAGGTGTTTGTGCCACAAAGTTTTATTTCAACAACATACCCACCTTCAAGTGTAAAGTACGAGTCTCTTGTGTTTTCCCTTTTTTCTTCTCTCTTGCTCCTTATTTGTGATGTCTTTTGGACGACATGTTGAGGCCCCGTTTACACGGAGCAAAAACGGAGGCGTTTTCATGCGTTTTGGCCGTTCGTTTACACGAAAACGGAGCTCAAAGTCTCCAAAAACGATCATTTCTGAAAACTCCGGCCAAAGTGGAGATGTTCAAAAACTCAGTTTTCACGTTTGCGTCTAAACAGAGGAAAACGGAGATTTAAGCTTCAGAACGTCACATTATGCAACAGAAACGTCACCAGCGTCATGTGTGCGACCTGTGTTTACAATTAGTTTGGCCACCGTCAATATTTTCTTGTATTTTACCTGTTTTATATTCTAAAGTCACACTTAAAAGTAACTCCACTTCTCTGTCACTCCAAATGAAAGACTCTCGTTCCGTCTTGGAAGTAAAGCCTGAATTATGGTCCCGCGTTAAATCGACGCAGAGCCTACGGCGTAGGGTACGTGGCGATGCGCGCCGTACGGTGTGCGTCGCCGCGTACCCTACGCCGTATGCTCTGCATTGGTGTAACGCGGGACCATAAATCAGCCTTAACTGGAAGTTACACGTGTCATTTGTTGATGTTTTTTCCAGGATTCTGATTGGCTGGCATGACGTTAACAGCGTATTTATGCGGATTCGTGTAAACGAAGAGATTTTGAAAACGATCTCGTGTAAACGATGGAATTTTTCAAAACGTAGCGGGGGAAATATCAGTTTTTGTAAATACCCGGCTATGTGTAAACGGGCCTGAAATGTCCCCTGTAGCTCTGCAAGAGCCTCCCTGCACGCTGCCCTCTGATTGGCCGGATGAGTGCTGTCAATCATTGCATGGTCAGATTAGAGGTCTCTTTTCTCTCTCCACCTCACGGTAGCGCACATGCGCATCCATTACATATATGCGCTACCGTGCAAATGCGTCCCTTCACGCCAAATGTGGCCCCCGTTGGAGATGAGGCCCATGCACAGTAAGTGTTCTGCGTTTGGGGAGGGGGGCCCTGGTTGTATCTGTAGACATGAGAGAAGAGCAGATGGGAAGTTCAACAGAGAGACCGAGATCACTACGATGCAGTGTTACAGCAAACATTGCTCGTAATTTGATCATTATCTGATTAGTTGACTGACCCTTACTGTCAGCTCATCCCCTGCCACATGTTTTTCCGATCGTGCAGAGGCTCCATTTGCCTGTTTTTTAAATTTGTATTGAGACTGTTGTTACCTTGATTATTAAAATCTAGTTAAAAGTGAGCAGAGGCAGCAGATAGCGCTTACAGAAGTAGCTGGAGGCAGAGCAGATCTTTGTAGATGTGTGGGCTGTGTGTGGGCTCTGTGCATGCACTAAAGCTCTCAGCAAATATAAAGACATTACAGTTAACAGAGAGAGGGCTTGTATTATAACTACTGTTTGACCTCCATGATTCAACTTTTACTAAATTGTTCCCTCACTCTGAAAGGAAAGGAGAACAACAGCATAACCTCCTGAAGGGCAGCATCGTTTGGAGACAGCCTGGAGCGATGTGTGTGACACTTGCATAGCAAAAATATTCAAACACTGCCAATAACAAAATGTTTGGACACCTACGGTTACATTTAGGGGTGTACTGTCTTTTTTATCCTTGCCCATCATATGGCACATTGGCTTTAATAACTCGTATAGTCCCTGAAACATCAGTTAAACCTTCACACCAGTACCAGACCTCCTGCATGTTTGAATATGCAATGTTGTCATGAAACTTTCTTTTTCTTTTCAATTGAGATGGTCATAATTACAAATGGTGTTATTTAATTTATGGCTGTTCAGTGTATCCTGGATCTCCTGTGGGATCACCATGCAGTCAGGATAATACAGCCCTGTTTATAAGCCGTCTCTTTGGCGCTGAATGTGACGTGTGATGAGTTCACTGCAGGATGTGGCGCACCAGTCAGTGCACAGCAAAGTAGGCGTAGAAATTTAACACAGTCTTCTTTTTGTTTGTTGCTGGCATCACTGCACACAGTTGCATCTGCCCTACGCTTAAAACACAATAACAATTAAAGCTGCAAGAGGCGATGAACGGGCCCTCGCGCGTGCAATTTTCAGCATTTCAGGTCAAGGACTCAAAACTAAGTCGTAGGCACTATCAAATATCGACCAATCAGAAGAAGTCTTTATGTCAAACCATTTAACTATCAAATATGGACCAATCAGATGAAGCGGGGGCACGCTTTTTGGCGTCTATCGTCGCCACGGTAACGCTTGGCGTAACAATGGCGTCTCTGCTGGGCCACGTCCGTCGCAAGGGACAATGGCCGCGTGCCAAAAGACACTCTGTATGCAGAGCTAGAGTCAGGGAAGAGGCAAGTAGGCCACCCACTGCTCCGATACAAGGATGTCTGCAAGCACAACCTCAAATCCTTCAACATCAATCCAGCCACGTGGGAAGACGTCGCCCAGGACCGTAAGAAATGGAAACAAGCTTTACAAAACGGACTGCAGACCCACGAAACCGCCCTGGCTTTACACCGAGAAACAAAAAGGAAGTTGAGGAAGCAGAAAGTCACCATGCCCACACCAGCACCGGATCCAGCCCACACCTGCGACGCCTGCGGCCGTGTCTGCCTCTCCCGAATTGGACTCACCAGCCACAGGAGAAGCTGCGTGAAGAAGATCTAACCTCCTCCAGACACAAGAAATCGATGATCTTCCGAGACTGTGATGCCGATGATATGGTTTGTGTAGCATGAGTGCATCGATACTGAGTACCTGATGACGATTGTTTGCATCATGCCCTGCTCTATCCAGGCTCGAGCTGTGAGAGTGACTGTCACTCAGAGAATGCCCTACTTTTACATCCAGACCTGATTGTCTGCACCTTCATGTGTGAAAAACTGCCTCCTGTGTTACCTGTGGAAGTGAAACCATGAGGTATGGAGACAGTCAGTATGGTAACATGCACATCTAAATCGAGCTATTGGCTTTAATCGGGCAGGTACTGCAGTTTCCGATAAATCAGAGTATACATGCGTGGGAAGAGAATTTAATTATTGAGTGAGGTGTGTTCGTCTCTGCGATGCTCGGTGGCGCTACATGCGCTTTCACGTTGGCATTCTTTCAGTTAGTTGGAACAATAAGTAAACAAACCTCTTCAACCTTTTCCTACTAGGAGACCCCGCTTATCCACTCATGATCCACTCAACAACTTCAACGTTTCTCGTCCTCTTCTTCTTCTGCTACTGTGTTGTAGTCTTGCCGTGACTGTTGTTATTCCCGCTACCGTGGTCTCGTCACTTCCAGAAGGGGGAGTTCCGGGGCAGTAAATAGCTTGGCTAACCGAGGTTTGCGTATACATGCTGAAATAGTTTGACTTAGAACCGTAGTATCTGGCTCTAATGGATCGATTTCAAGAGCTCCAGTTGAGTTCGACTACGGTTTTGCAGGGTGTGTGGTTCTGGTTGTTTTCGGTGATTCTGGTTCTGTACTGAATTCATTCCTGTGCTCCCACATAGGCCGCGTTCAGACTGCAGGCGAATCTGATTCATATCTGATTCCTTCTCGTATCCGATTTTCAGGGCTGACTGTCCACACTGTTTTTAGCAAGTGTCCAAATCGGATCTGGCTCTGTTCAGACTGGGCCACATCATTGACTGATCTGACGGGTTGCCGTAGCAACGACGTCGGAGCGGAGGCGTCACCCAGCGCGTGTATTGTGTGAAGTCATGTAATTGTGACAACAAAAACAAAGCTCAGAGTTAACAAAACGAACCAGCAATGAACAACTGGCAGCCCCGCTCTTTAACCTCTCCTCCTGATGAGCTGACGGGCTGCAGGTTCAGGCTCACAGCGCGACTGAAGGTTGATTTATGGTTCCACGTTACACCGACGCAGAGCCTACGGCGTAGGGTACGCAGCGACCCGCACCGTACGTGGAAATGCGGTCTTTTTTTCTGCTATTAAAACATGATTTGTAATGTGAATTTGCAACACTTAAACTACAAATAATAGTTTTTGACGTGACATCAGAGATTGTACATGCTCTCTGCGAAAGGATGAGTAGCTCCACAAGTGGAAATGGGCGGGTGTTTTGGAGCGTCTGGGACAGTCATATCCGATCTGAGTGTTTGGAGCTGTTCAGACTGAGACGCATCTGCCCAAATGAGATATGGATCGGATATGAAACTACCTCCCGGAGGTGGTTTCCATGTGGTTTGCAGAAATCGGATCTCATGCGGTTTGGGACTGTTCAGACTTCAAAAGAGTCATCCAGTTTCAATCTGGATGGGCTAAAATCGGATATTGGCTGGCAGTCTGAACGCGGCCATAGTAATGCATATGTTTTTTTGTTGCCATGGTAACAAGCCCCACGTGAATGAAGGAAGTCATTTGGCCGGCATTTTGACTTTAATTTTCTGTAAATCAAAGATTCAGAAGATTTTAATATGTTGTAAGACTCAGCGGGGCGAGTCTTTGAACATTTGAATGATGTCTCTACAATACCCTGTTGCCTAGCAACAAGCATCCAAAGTCAAATTGATTTTTTTTTTTCACTCAAAGTTCAAAATCTCAAAAAGTGTAATAATTAGCATAATGAAGTTGTAAAATGTAGTTGTAAAATGAAGTTGAAAAAACTCTGGTTTCCTCCCACAGTCCAAAAACATGCATGCTAGGTAAATTGATCATTTTTAATTGCCCGTAGGTGTGAGTGTGAGTGTGTCTGGTTGTTTGTCTGTATATGTGGCCCTGCGATGGACTGGCGACCTGTCCAGGGTGTAACCCCTGCCTCTCGCCTGAAATGAGCTGGGATAGGCTCCAGCAGACTCCCGTGACCCTGCAAAGGATAAAGCGGGTATAGATAATGGATGGATGGAAGTTGTAAAATGGTTTAGTCCGAAGTGAACCGAGTCTGTGAACATTTGAATGTTGTCTCTACGATAAAGTTTGGCCAAGTAATAAGCATCCAAATTTGCCACGCAGCAGTTTTGACGGAGAAAAGTATTCCCCCTTGAAGCACAATGGAGCCGCATGTGTAATGTATGCTATGCATGGGTGCACGTTGTGGTTTGGGCTACATTAACAGATACGTTTTTTTTCACCAGGGTAACAAGCCTCATACAATGAATTTGCCACAAATTTTGACATAAAATTTCTTTAAATCACGGCTTCAGGAGATTTTATCATGTTGTAGGACTCAGTGGGGCGATTCGTGGAACATTTAAAGGATGTCCATACGACAACCTGTTGCCTAGCAACAAGCGTTCAAAGTCAAATTGACATTTTTTTTAAATTCAAAGTTCAAAGTCTCAAAATAATGATAATTAGCATAATGAGGTTGTATGGTCCTTTAGTCCCATTCGGGCCGAGTGTTTGAACGCTTGAATGATATCTCTACGATAAAGTTTGGCCGAGCAATAAGCGTACACATTTTTGCCTTTTTTTCCACTTTTTGGCATCTAGCCGCATTAATGGCCGTGTTAACGGCAACATTATGGACCTGCTACTACTTGGCAGGCCCATAATAATAAGTGTACCTTTATATACAAAGTACATAAGAATGAATGAATATAAATAAATACCAAATGTGTCATGCTTGAAAAAGAGGAAATAGGAATAAAATGTGATTGTGATTCATTACCATGAATAACTGCTCTAAAATACCGAAGAGAGTGATGTTAAAAGCAGTGATGAACAAGCCATTAGTATGCATCCCATAAAATGCCATGTGAGTGACGCAGCAGCCAGTCGTGGTTGAAGTGGTAACGCCGAGGCACAACGCATCAATGCAAAGCATCTATGCATAGTTTAGCATTAGGGTCCCATTGAGTCATATTATTAGGGCCCGAGCACTACTGCGAAGGCCCTATTGTATCTGTAGGAATTTTTCTTTTTTCTTTTTCTTCTGACGTAAGGAAGGCCTTTTTGCCCCCCTAAACGTGCCCAAAAAGTCACCAAATTTTGCAGGCAAGCCAGGCCTGGCGAAAAATTTGATATTTAATGGTTTGCATTAATGGGCGTGGCAAAATGGCTCAACAGCGCCCCCTGGAAAACTTTGTGCCTCAAGCCCCACAATACGGTTTGACGTACATGCACAAAAATCAGTACACACCTGTATCATGACGCAACTTAAAGAAAAGTCTCCTGGCGCCATGGCCGAAACCGAACAGGAAGTCTGTTATTTTGAATTAATTGTGTAATTTTGGCGCAATTTATGGCATTCCTTCGGCAATTAATACGGCCCGAACCGTAACGTGCACCCAGGTGTGTTATACATCAAAATGTGCGTCTCGATCCTGCGACAACACGCATTACTTTTCTCTTTCAAAAGTGTTACCGTGGCGACGCTAGACGCCAAAACGCGCGCCCCCCCCTTCATCTGATTGGTCCATATTTGATAGTTCCCCAAAAGTCACCAAATTTTGCAGGCAAGCCAGGTCTGCCGATAAATTTTATATTTCATGGTTTGCATTAATGGGCGTGGCAAAATGGCTCAACAGCGCCCCCTACAATAATTTGCTTTTGAATGGTTTGAAATAGAGAGTCGTGGGTGGTGTCACGGGAATCGGTATTGAGTCCTTGACCTTCTTTGGCCTGAATTAGCCCCGCCCCTTCTTCTGATTGGTTGTCCCTATTTCCTGCCATAACTTTTGAATGGTTTGACATAGAAAGTCGTGGGTGGTGTCATTTCTGATATGTTTATGGGGGACGGTGGCCATGAGTGCGAGGGCCCGTTCATCGCTGCTTGCAGCTTTAATTATTTTTGTATGTATACTAGAAATATGTTTTTTAGAACCGCATCATCTGGCTCTAACAGCTCAGGGTCAAGAGTTGGGTTCGACTACAGCCCGACTAAGGTGTATACATGGCTTTTAAACTTCAATTGGACTAAGGCAGTAATTCAACTTTTTCTTAGTGCATGTAAACGTACTGACTGTAGGTAACAACTTTGGGATTCTTGAGATGGTACTGAGAACACGGCAGAAGGATGTACTGCAGAGAAGCTTCTTCAGGAAGGATTGTTGAACCTACATACTCTTACTTGATCTGGAAATGGTTTTTTCACTGTACTGTTTGTGAAGGAATCCTGTGTAACTGGATTTCTGTCCTGACAAGTGCTCAAAGAGGATGACCCTCACTATCTGTAGAGAAATACAGTTAAGATTGTCATTAAATATCAGCAAATATTTCTACTATTTAGCAAAAATAAAAGCTTGGTGTTGGATGGTTGTCAATCAAATTATTAAGAGAATGATTACTTAAAACATGTATTTAAATGTCGTGTTTTTGACTTTTAATTTATATATTTGTGTGTTGTTTAAATATCTTTTGCTGTATTGAGGGTCAGGCATTAAAGACATTTTTTGATTGATTGATTGATTGATTGATTGATTGATATATTTTATTTCGAACACAAGCACAGAAAATAAATAAATAAATAAATAAAATAAAACAGCAAAACAATAAATTAAAAACAACAATAATTAAAGCTGCAAGCAGAGATGAACGGGCCCTCGCACTCACAGCCACCGCCCCCCATAAGCATATCAGAAATGACACCACCCACGACTCTCTATGTCAAAATATTCTAATTATATAGCAGGAAATAGGGACAACCAATCAGAAGAAGGGGCAGGGCTAATTTTCACCAATTATGGTCAAGGACTCAATACCGAGTCCCATGACACCACCCACGACTCTTTATGTCAAACCATTCAAAAGTTATGGCAGAGAAAAGTTTTCTAGGGGGCGCTGTTGAGCCGTTAGGCCATGCCCATTAATGCAAACCATTAAATATCACATTTTTCGCCAGGCCTGGCTTGCGTGCAAAATTTGGTGACTTTTGGGGCACGTTTAGGGGGCAAAAAGGGCCTCCTTTCGTCGGAAAGATAACGAGGAAAAAAAAACGAGAAAAATTCCTACAGATACAATAGCACTGTCAGTGCTCGGGCCCTAATAATCACTAAACTAGAACATTTCAGGAATTTTTGATATGGACATAAGATCCTGCCCATGTTTGCCCTCTTGCTGCTTTTGTTTGGGGATGTAGTGGTTGTGTTCAAGGCGGTTCTGGTCGTGTTCTGGTTCTGTCTGAGGCGGCTCTGGTTGTACTGAATTCATTCCTGTGCTCCCACATAGTAATGCATAGGTCCTTTGTTGCCACGGTAACAAGCCCCACATGAATGAATAAAGTCATTTGGCTGGTATTTTGACATGAACTTTTCTTAAAATCACAGATTCATGAGATTTTAATATGTTGTATCGCACAGCGGGGCGAGTCGTGGTACATTCGAATGATGTCTCTACCACAACCTGTTGCCTAGCAACATGCGTCCAATGTCAAAAGGATATTTTTTTTTATATTTAAAGTTCAAAATCTCAAAAACTGTAATAATTAGCATAATGAGGTTTTACGGCCCTATATTCCCATAAGGCCCGAGTGTTTGAATCTTGAATAATCTCTACGATAAAGTCTGGCCAAGCAATTAGCAGCCGAATTTTTGCCTTTTTTTCCCCGCTTTTTGGCATCTAGCCGCATTAACGGCATCATTATGGACCTAAACAAAGTAGATAAGTATGAATGAATATGAATAAATACCAAATGCGTCATGCTCGAAAAAGAGGAAATAAGAATAAAATGTAATATTGCATATGGCATTTGGCATTTTCTGACATTACCATGAATAACTGCTCTAAAATACCAAAGAGAGGGATGTTAAAAGCAGTGATGAACAAGCCATTATTACGCATTAGGGTCCCGTTGACTCATATTATTTTTGTATGTATGCTAGAAATACGTTGGTGTGTGTCCCCCCCCCCCCCCCCCTCAGTGTCCTTTACGCCTGTTTGTGAGTTTTGGTTGCATAAATAAAATGGACTTGGCATTGACCATTTGCATGTGTGTGCAGTACTCGAGTTGTAAAAAAAATCAGGGGGGATGGTGGATTTTATCATATGAGCACAGATAATTTGTGCTGATTACAAATAATATATATTACAAATAATAGCAGTGACCAAAACACCTGCAGAAATACTGCAGGAATGACATAGCAGCAGTTAAATGCAGCCTTCTGTAAGCTTTAAATATCCACTGGGCTTACATCAAATACATCAAAACACAACAATAAAGAACACTTTTCTGAACTTATCAATATAACACTGCAGAAACTCACAATCTTAACAAGAATATTTGTCTTATTTCTAGTTAAAATGTCTCATTTTAGTAAAAAAAATCTCATTACACTTAAAACAAGACTCATCACTGGAAAAAACAACAATTTTCACCTGTTTCAAGTAGATTTTCACTTGAAATAAGTAGAAAAATCTGCCAGTGGAACAAGATTTTTTTGCTTGTAATAAGAAGATAAATCTTGTTCCACTGGCAGATTTTTCTACTGAAAATGTACTTGAAACAGGTGAAAATGGCCAAAAAAGTAATTTTTCTGGTGTTATTTTTCTGGTGATGACTCTAAATGTTGAAATAGCAGTAAAACCACATTCATTGATGAAATGACATAAGGGATGGAAAGGGGGGATGGCAGTTTTACAGGGGGGAGGATTTGGACCGTTTTTATTTCAGGAGGGATGCCATCCCCCCTCATCCCCCCTCAACTCCAGTACTGTGTGTGTGTAACCAGCGCCAGATGAAGCCGAGGAATCGTCGCATGTTCGCAGACAGAGAAGTACGTTGTGCTAAAGTTCATGTGATCCCCTGGCCGCGCTCTGAGCTCTTTTATGTGTGTGTTTACACACACACACACACACACACACACACACACACACACACACACACACACACACACAGTGTACTAGGAACACGCCTTGCAAAGCATGCCGCCTCACAAATCAAAGGAGCTCTGGAAAGGCAGAACTGCTGCAGCAGTTTTGATGGAGACACGAGTTAAAACGTCGGTTCTTGATGATGCTCGTTTCTTTATTACTTCCTTTCACGAACATCAGAACTTCACACACTCCTTAAGTGTCCTCATTCCTCCCTTTGTGTTTCTCATAAAGCTCTGAATGCAACACTTCACCTCTTTATTTCCATTTGCGCTGCCTCGACAACTTTCCCACTGTCTGTCACAGAAGTTTGGGCTGCCTAGCAACAGGGTCGTGCTTGTCGCAGCGTGTTGCCACATTGACAGTCGCTAGGCAGCAGCCCCGGCAACAAAGACATCAGGTGTGACTTCCCGCTGCTCGTCTGCTGACACCTCCGCCGACCTCCATTGGCTGCTCTGCGTGTGTGTACAGTAGGTGTGTGTTCGTTTCTGCTTGGGCGAGCAGCGGAGGCTCTGCGGATGCCGCCCGCGTCCCTTTACCGCCTCTAATTATGATGCTCACGCATGTGTGTGTGTGTTTGTGTGTTGAATTCTGCTTGAGTGATCGGTCACTAAGTGCAGCTCACAGCGGAAGCTTTGCTCACACCGACTTGTCAGCCATAAAGAGACACACTTCTGGGTGGCTGGTCTGATTATGAAATGGCACACACACACTCGTGCACACAGCACCGCTCATAAATTAAAGCATTTAGCTGAGATGAACCCTGTAAGAGAGCTAAAGACGCACCAAGAGGGAATGATCTAATGATTCCACTCCATTTATAAGCTCTGGTGTGCTCGCTTTTTTTCCCCCCCTTGTAGATTTTTTATTTTCTCATCCACATTTTTAGTTTTCTCCAGTTTTTTTTTTTTTTCTCATCAAATTTTCTCCTCTGCTTCACCTTCTTTCTCCCCCTGCTTTCCCTGTATGGAGATCCGCCTGTTGACATTGGCAGCGTGTTTGCTGCTTCTGGCAACAACAAAGTGAGAACAGCCTACTGCAGCACACTTTTTCAGCCAGGCCACTGCGAGGGCACACATGCTCCCGGAGTAACAAAGACGTCATGCATCCTCTCCTCAAGGCAGGCCGTTTTTAGGACCTGTGAATGGTGCACATTAAAAGTGTGCATTTCACATTACTGGAGCAGAAACAGCGGCGTGCATGTGTTACAAAAAATGCTGCATTCAGATGCGTTCAGATTAATCGACATTTAATATTCTTGTGCACCGATGCAATGATGAAAAGTTATTTTTTTCATGCGACACATCTCTTTTCCTACGACGGAGTATTAGGGCCAAACTAAGACAAAAAAAAATTGGAAATTACGAGAATAAAGTCATAATATGAGAATAAAGTCGTAACATTACGAGAATAAAGTCATAATGTTGCGAGAATAAAGTCACAATGTTGCGAGAATAAAGTCGTAGCATTACGAGAATAAAGTCGTAACATTACGAGAATAAAGTCGTAATATTACGAGAATAAAGTCGTAATATTTTGAGAATAAAGTCGTAATATTACGAGAATAAAGTCGTAATATTACGAGAATAAAGTCATAATATTACGAGAATAAAGTCGTAATATTTTGAGAATAATGTCGTAACATTACGAGAATAAAGTCGTAGCATTACGAGAATAAAGTCATAATTTATGAGAGTAAAATCGTAATATTATAAGAATAAAGTTGTAATATTATGAGAATTTATGAGAACTCTAACAGGAAGAGCATCTTCTCCCTGTGTTAAAATGAGGAATATTGAGCATCTTGTGAAGTTCTATTTATATATTTATAATATATTTAATATTACGACTTTATTCTCAAAATATTACGACTTTATTCTCGTAATATTATGACTTTATTCTCATATTATTATGACTTTATTTTTTATTTTTTGTCTTAGTTTGGCCCTAATACTCCGTCGTACTTTTCCAAATATAAACTAGTGTTTTTATGAGCCAGTGTTGCTCTGCAGCAATTAACATGAAGATCTGTTGGTTGGTGCACCATCACTTTGATTTAGGCTGTAATACTTCAACTCTTATACTGTGGAGTGCTTTGACTTTTTTTAAAGAAGTTCATTCTTCTTCTGCTCATTTTGATCAGCTTCGGAATGTTTCTCACCTTGCGGTTGATGGCATGACGTCAAAAGCTCGGGCTTTAGGCGCCTGAGAACTTTACAGGATGTCATGACTCGTTTTGCAAACTTGAAACGAAACTAAAAGTCGTGTTGTTATGAGTTATTTGAATTCATGGAAATGGCGATGGTATCACCGTAATTCTGTTGGTAATTAGTTTCACTAGTCCAGGGGTCAGCAACTGGCATGCAGCTCTTTAGCGCCGCCCTATTGGCTCCTGGAGCTTTTTCAAAAATGTTTGACCTTTTTTTTCCCTTTTTTCTTCTTTTTTTTTTTTCTTCTCCTTTCTTCTTTTTTCTTCTTTTTTTACTTTTTTCTTCCTTATTCCTTTCCTTTTTAATCTCGACATTTCAACTTTTTTCTCAAAAATTTTGACTTTTTTCGCGACATTTCGACTTTTTTCTCGACATTTCAACTTTTTTCTCGAAATTTTGACTTTTTTCTCAGCATTTTTCACTAAATTTTGACTATTTCCTCGACATTTCGACTTTTTTCTCGACATTTCAACTTTTTTCTCAACATTTCGACTTCTTTCTCGAGATTGTACTTCATTATTCATTTATTTTATTTTTTTTGTACTTCATTATTAATCCCGACATTTCGATTTTTCTCGAAATTTTTACTTTTTTCTCAACATTTCGACTTTTTTCTTGACATTTCGACTATTATCTCAACATTTCGACTTTTTTCTCAAAATGCATAATAAAAAAAATAATCTTCCCCCAGTTATAACTAATATAGCTACATGCAGCATTTGCTGCCTTCATTCTAAGGCTGATACAAGACTTTTCATTTTTGCGGCTCCAGACATATTTGTTTTTTGTGTTTTTGGTCCAATACGGCTCTTTCAACATTTTGGGTTGCCGACCGCTGCACTAGTCTAATGGAAAAAGGTGTTGGCCTCCAACAGTACAAGAGCGTTACCATGGCAGCCTGCGAGCCTTTGAGCCGTCTGGTTTAGTTTTTAGCCACAATCAAAGGCATCTTCCTCATGTCATTTGGAGCAGTTAACAATCCCAGACTTTAGAGGCTCTCTGTCTTTTGTACCCAGAGTAACGGCATTTTCAAAGACAGTTGGTAAAAGGCGAGACGTGCCTTGAAGGTTTGTCGGCATGTTCCTTGGGTTCATGGCCGGAGGTTCTCCTGCTTCAACTTGTCAACAGCAACATTAAGCGTGTCACAGCTAATAATGATTAATCTGACATTTTGTCTTCTTTAAGCTCAAGTTTCACTGAACAGAACTGAACAGTCTGCTACCGAGTTCACAACTTATGTCAGCGTTACTTCTGCAGCACATGCAAACTGTTATCTACAACGGAGTATTAGGGCCAAACTAATAAAAAAAAATAAAAATAAAGTCATAATATGAGAATAAAGTCATAATATTACCAGAATAAAGTCGTAATATTTTGAGAATAAAGTCGTAATATTACGAGAATAAAGTCGTAATATTAGATATATTATAAATATATAAATAGAACTTCACAAGATGCTCAATATTCCTCATTTTAACACAGGGAGAAGATGCTCTTTCTGTTAGAGTTCTCATAAATTATATACTCATAATATTACAACTTTATTCTCATAATATTAAGATTTTATTCTCATAAATTACGACTTTATTCTCGTAATGTTACGACTTTATTCTCGTAATATTACAACTTTATTCTATTACGACTTTATTCTCGCAACATTATGACTTTATTCTCGTAATGTTACGACTTTATTCTCATAATGTTACGACTTTATTCTCGTAATTTCCCCCTTTTTTTTGTCTTAGTTTGGCCCTAATACTCCGTCGTAGTTATCAGCTAGTTTCCACTGTGGTGATTTTAAAACTTTTTTCTTTTTAATTTAATTTAATTTTATATACATGGTCCAATCAAGTCACCATTGCAGAATGTGTGAAAAACACACTTAGAAAATAACTTCCATCAGCTGCCTTGTTTTTAGTATATATGTATATACTGTTGATATCTTTCTTCAGCTTCGTCACGCTGCAGTTACCTGTCCGTGAAGTAAAGCTCAAACCATGTTATTATTCCATCTAAAGTTATATCTAATCAAAGGATCGATGTGTAATGTGAAGCAAAATCTTACATTCATACTTCAGAATTGGGAGCAGTAGGCTACAGCTATGCAGAGAGGTTGGTCTACCTTTTCAGAAGAAGCTTCTGTTGAATTGTCAATTCAACATCAAATCTATTACAAATCTATTATTTATTATGAATCAAAACCCAGAATCTGCAACCAAGAAATCAAAATCTCTACCTGAGATCACTACATTCGATGCTGTAACTTGTAGCTTGACTTATTCTACCATCAGAAATGTTAAGTGAAACAAAAACGTTATTGCTTTGCTGTCCATGAGTTGTCTCCAACGGGGGAAAGCATTCCCGAGATTTACTCTGGCTTTAACCCAGTTTACCTACCTTGAAACGGTAACTTGGGAGCTTGACCTACATGACAGACAAGTTTACAGGAGCATGAGGCTCCTTTCAAGAAATGAGACTCTGGGGCACGGTGGCACGGTGCCGCAGTGCAGCCGTCTCACAGCAAGAAGGTCCTGGGTTCGATTCCCGCCGGGGACGCTGTGGGCGCTGAAGTGCGTGTTAGTTCCCCCATGACTTCAGTGCCCACACCCTGGGTGGGGTTGGCGAAAGGATCTTTCTGTGTGGAGTTTGTATGTTCTCCCCGTGTTCCCCTGGGTAGCTAATGGGAGCTACCCTCACAAAAACATGCACACAGTCCTGGGCTACACATGCCCCCTCTGGCCAACCGGGGCGCCAGATGGGGTGGGGAGGATCCGGCCGGAATAACGTGATCCTTCCTGTCTGGTGAAAAGATGCGGCCTGCTCACTCCTCAGGATAAGGAGGAGACCTGAGCTCAGGGCAGGGTCCTCCCGGGGTTGGTAGAGGATGGCAATGCCCAGGACTGTTAGGTAGGAGCACTGGGTGACAAAATGGGGAAAAAAGAAAAAAAAAAAAAAGAAAAAAAGAAATGAGACTCTCAGCGCCACCCTTCGCCATGACGGCCGTTGGGGGTACTGCAGCCAACAGTGAAGCCGGCACGGGAGAACGGGGAGAACGTGCATGCAGCGTCATGTGACGTCACATCCCCAGGACAGCGCGGGAAATTCGGCCTCCGAATTGCAGCACATTTTGCAGCACACAGCCTGATCAAGGCAAAGGAGAGATACACTAGAGGAAACATTCTTTTTGATTTGGAACGCTTCATCTGACATTATTACTAGAAAACTTAAAACTTATACGAATTTTTTTAATAAATCCTGCCTCCATCCTGCCTCATGCTCCTTTAAGTTACCCCAAAAAACCGTGTGACTTCCTTGTCTTATTATGTTGTACTGAGGCTGTTATGTTGCGCGATACCGCCACCCATGACAGAAGCTGGTATTACGCGACCAGAAGGGCCAAAGCTCGTTATTTAGCACATGAATTCAGTGTTGTAGATACAGTATCTCAGCAGCCAAATACATGGTCATGTTTGTGAAATGTCTGCAATTATTTCCTCTCATTCACCTAGTGTTTCTAGGTTATTTTGAGATATTTTAACCTACAATCTGACACTTTTTTGTCAGATTGTAGGCTGAGACTGTGTCTCAGAGTAACCAATCACGTGCAATAATAATCATTTAGCACCTTCAGCAATAATCATGTCTGCCTCACTCTGCTGCACCTCTCACTTTTGTATTTCTTTTGTATCATTCTTTGTATTTTTTTGTATAATTTGTCTTGTAAAATTGTAAATAGGTTATTTTTATTCAGAACTGTCCTTTTCTCTACCTCAAACTGCTGCACCTTTAAATGTTTATTCTGTACATATGACAAGAATTATTTATTTTTTTATTTTACTACCTAAAGAGCGAAATTACCAGAGTCAAATTCCTTGTTGGACAATGTTGGAACCTGGCCAATAAAGCTGATTCTGATTCTTTTCATTTTATAATTTCACCTCATTACTGAATCCATTTTTTTATTGTTTCATTTTCGCAGTGGTGTTATTTGGTTTAAGTTATTTGTTGGTAGTTATTATTCTCTTTTGCAAGGGGGAACAAATGTTGGAAATAATAACAGTAACGATATCTATTGATATAGCAGCATCTATCGCCATTCATACATCTGTGATTGTTTTTGATGAATGTTATCGTGTGCATTTTAGGATGGACAGATATTTTTCATTTATGCTCTTCAGGGTGATGGGATCAACCTTCTCACAAGGTGATGATCAGTGGCGTCAATTCAGGGGAAGCTAAGGTATGGCAAGGTTACGAGTCACAGAACTTAACTAGAGTATCAATCAACACGTCCAGCAAATACTCATCACAGAAGTCTGCTATGGAGCTTATCTGTGTGGTCAAGAAAATTGGAACTTTTTCAAATGCAGTCTCGCTCACTGCAAAAACTCTAAATCTTACCAGGAATATTTGTCTTATTTCTAGTTAAAATGTCTCATTTTTAGTCAAAAAATCTCATTACACTTAAAACAAGAGTCATTACCAGAAAAATAACTTATTTGACCATTTTCACCTGATTCAAGTAAATTTTCATTTGAAATAAGTAGAAAAATCAGCCAGTGGGACAAGATTTATCTTTTAATTACAAGCAAAACAATCTTGTTCCATTGGCAGATTTTTCTACTTATTTCAAGTGAAAATTTACTTGAAACAGGTGAAAAAAGTTATTTTTCTGGTGATGACTCTTGTTTTATGTGTAATGAGATTTTTTGACCAAAAATTAAACATTTTAACTAGAAATAAGACTAATATTCTTGTTAAGATTTTGAGTTTTTGCAGTGTATAATAACTAGTGAAATCGATCATGTTGTTCTGATTTGCATTTGTAGTTATTCTATATGTATTAAGTAATAGAATAATCAATACAAATGGACACAGAGTAATTCCATGAATGTATTTAAAAAACAAACATTTACATTTTCCCCTGAAGCCAAGGTGTGGCGGCTGCCGTACCTTCATACCCAATTGACGCCCCTGCTGATGATAGAAATTAGTTAATGAGTTGTAGAAGCAGGTTTTCCGCTGGCACTGAAACCAGCAAAGTGGTTAATTTTTGACTCCGTGTCCTTCGCTAAAAGGTTGAGCTCAGACAAAACAAGTAAGGCAGCGGAGACGGAGCTGAGATGTGGATAAAAACAGACTGGAGTTGTGGCCCCTTTATTACAGTAACGTGTCACTTTTAGCACAACTGCTCTCCATCAGCTCCATCACAAATCACCACACAGAATTTCTGTCCTTCTCAAAATGATTGTGTCAATATTATATGACTAGCTTTGGGAACCACAAAAAAAAAAAAAAATTAAATAAAAAAAAAAACAATCCTCCACCAAAAGGAGCACTTAGGCCAGGGGTGTCAAACTCATTTTGCTTGGCGGGCCGGATTTGACCAATTTTTTTCTCGCGGGCCGCACGCTCAAAATAACAAAAACAGTGCAAACATTTTTTTTTTCTAATTCTTTTTTTTTTACTATTGTTATCTAATCCAATATCAGTTTAGTTAATTTTAAAGGAAATATGCACTTTGTTTACACTCTAATTATGTAAAATATATTTCTTCAGGATCTTTTCTTGAAATTTCTCTTTTTTTTTCAAATTATGTAAGATACTTTTAATATCATTTTACAAAGATAAACAGAAACAAGTATTTTTTTTTTATATTTCGCTTTTTTATAGGAAATTTAATTTCTTATTACATCAGAGAGTGTTTCTTTGTGATTTATAGATTTTTCCGGTACAATTAAGTTTATTTATTTTTAAAAATTGGCGCGGATATTTACGCCAGTGTGCCGAAAAAGTCAGCACTTCTTTTTTTTTTAACTGTTTTACTTTTTCACTATCCTCGTATTCAAAACTGAAATTCTCCGAATAAATATCTTCTATCATCTTTTTTATCAGTGATATTTTTCCTGCGAAAATATATAATAGTAGTCAGTTAATAAAAATAAACGACCGTCTACAAAGAAATAAAATCAGCAAATGCATTCTAGAAAACTAAAAAAATGCCAAAAACTGCACTCTTTGTGGAATAACGATGGATTTGTAGAAGAAATATATTATCGGATATGCTGCGATTCATGGCAATTATTTATGCCTTCCTTTTTAGTAAATTAACATTTCGTTTTTTTGCGTTGGAAACTTCTTGCGGGCCGCATGAAAATCTCTCTCGGGCCGCATGTTTGACACCCCTGACTTAGGCAGTTCATTCAGGAAGTGACTGGGTCATGGCATCATTTCCTCCATTAGTGCCTGTCCAGGAAGCAGGAATGCCATCTTTTCACTTCCTCGCTGGTTTAATTTCTCTTCAAAAAGTTAATCTTTCTAAGAAATCAGTTTGTCTGTCTGACTGGTGATGTCAGCAACGATAGTGATGATTTGGTTCCTCATGAAAGGCTGAGCCTTGAAGGAACAAAGAAGGGTAGACCATTTATTTATCAATTTTCAACAAATATGTTAGAAAAATGATTGAAATAATTGAAAACAACATCCCTCAGAGGCAGATTGGAAGGCATTTGCATTTTTCTTCCTCCACAGAGCATAAACCCATTCAATCTTTCGGGGAATCTGGAGGAATTTCTGTGAACGAGCACCCGTGACCTTTGATCTGTTGCACAATTACTTCCAGTCATTTGTCAGCCTAAACGACAGCTAAAACGTGCCACGACATGCCACTGTTCAATAAAAAAAATGCTGGACGAGCAGGTCGACATACTGCATTTATAGTATAACGGATAAAAAAAATATCATTGAAACATCTTCATTCGACTCCAGAATTTCAACACATAACAGCCCGGCTGAAATGTCTGAATCCAAATATAGTTAAGCTAGAGTCTGTTTTTTTTGGGGGGGGGGGGGGGTTGCAGAATAAAGTCAGCAGCACAGTAGCTGCTGCTGCTGAGATGGAAGGTCAAGAGATCACTCTAAAACCTCTTCATAGCCCACAGTTATTGATTTCTCTCACAGAAAAGCATACTGCAGAAAAACATCTGGGGATGCTTCTGTGTTTTAACTCTTACTTCGTTTTACACAATATGTGACCTGTGCACCCCTCGGAGTGCACACAACACATTCTGGAGCACTCTTCTTAGTTTGCTTCCACGTTGATCTAACTTAGAAACGTGCAGTGTGCAGACAAGATACACACACAAACACACACACACACACACACACACACACACACATAAAAATCCAGGTCTGAGGGGTCCAATGTGATAAACATCAGACTGGTAACAAATATGAGACACATCCACACAGAAACTTGAATTCAGAATTCAACGCGTGTTGTTTGGGTCTGTGTGAGCTGTTATCTTAATGAAAATGCTTTTATTTTTTTTAGAAGTTTTTTGGAAATAGAGTTTTAACACTTTCATGGTTGATTTGATCTTTATGTGATCGACATCACTGTTATTAGTTTCCGTGCAGACTTGCTTTTGCAGAAACTGTGGTATATGACTTAGGGTTTTCTTCTAATTGTGTCACTGCTGGGGGGGAACAACACCTAAAAAACAGTATCTGCTGCATCACACTGGCCTGCTGGAGTGTCTGGTCTGAATTAACTGATCCTAATCATCACGTCTGATCTCAGATATCAGCAGCTTCTCTAATCACATCTCTGATCTTCAAGTTTAGCTTCACTCTTCCTATTTCTATTGTTAAAGGAGGAACCCTAGTCCCTACTTTTGCTACTTTTGTAATATATTTGACCCGGTCTTTGTACGTTTTGACCGTATAGAAACGTAATTCTCGTCAGTTGTGTGAAATAAGACCTGGAAACAGGCATTGTGACGTAGAATTGTCAAATTGGTTTAATTCACCGTACGAATATTACAGATTACTTTTGTAATACTGTATTTGACCCGGTCTTTGTACATTTTGACCGTATAGAAATGTCATTCTTGCCATTGTGCAGAGGTGTCAAAAGTATTCACATTCATTACTCAGGTAGAAGTATAGATACTAGTTTAAAAATACTCCTGTAGAAGTTGAAGAATCAACTCAAGTTTTTTACTCAAGTAAAAGTATAAAAGTACCGGTTTCAAAACTACTTAAAGTATAAAAGTAAAAGTAATGTAAGGGGGGAAAAAGCCATTAAGGACAAAAGCCATTGAAAATGAATGCATCTTAGTATAATGCAAATATATTAAAGAACCATATATGTGTACTATTGAGCATTAACATGTGTTTCAGAGAGCAGGAGATATGATGTAGAGGCCTAAGAACAGTTCATAGCTTGTAACTGTTAACATGATTAAAACTGTGTTACATAAGTTCATGATATATAATTTCATATTCATTATGTGTGTTAAAAAGATATATTATTTGATTTAGAATTGCATAAAGTAGTTAAAATGTAAAAGTATATAAGAATCCATGTGTTTATGTATGTGATTTGGAAGTTAAGGATAAAAGGTGTACTTGCTCTTTAAGAGTTACCTTCACAGCTGCCATTGATTACCTGCAGTGGATGAAGGAGAGGCAGAGCTTGAGAGCGGTGGAGGCAAACGGTTTTCTTACCTCTCTCTTTGTTGCATTTAGTTACAAAAGGTGTTTTTTGGCCAGCTTACTTTTCTTGCCAGTGGATGTACACTCTGAGTAATAAAGTGGAGATCCTTATTTTTGTTTTACTACGCTTCTGGAGTGAACTTTTTTGATCAGTGTTGCTAGGCTAAGCTACAAACACCACTTGTGGATGTAGCTTCTTGCTAACTATTGACTGGGACAGAGTAAGCCATAAGCAACTATCTCAAGTTCGAAATTTAAACCTCTATATATGATGACTAGTTGCCTATAAGTATTGTAATGGTGCAAAAAGTCAAACTTCAGAGGCATGTTATCATTTATCCTAACCTTTATTGGAATGTACATCCAAGTTTAGTTGCAGGAATCTGAGGGAACGGATGTAAGAACAAAACTGGACAAGAACATCTGAAACAACCACAACCAAATTCACTCTATCCGGATGGAGCAATTTAACTGGATAGTTTTTATTAAAGGCCCAAATGAAATAGAGTAACAAGGCTGTTTTTAAAATGTAAGGAGTAAAAAGTACAGATAATTGTGTGAAAATGTAAGGAGTAAAAGTAAAAAGTCGTCTGAAAAATAATTACTCCAGTGAAGTATAGATAACCAAAATTTCTACTTAAGTAAGGTAACGAAGTATTTGTACTTTGTTACTTGATACCTCTGCTCACTTACACCACTGATCTACTGACTACACACGCCATATTTAATTAAGGTTCTTCTTTTGTGTTTATTATTTGATATTTAATAAAAAAACATTTTTGATTGTCTTTCCTTGTGTTGCGTCTCTCTCTTTGTCATGGCCGTGCGGCCCGGTTCGTGACAAGTGGGGGCTCGTCCGGGAATTGAACCCGGGACCTCTTGCAAGAAAGAAAGAGATGTGTACCTGCTGTACTCTACTGCCCTTACTTTTTAACAACTTGTGCTTTTTATTTTACCTCTTTTTTAACATTTTGTTATTTACTGTTTAATTGTGTCTTTTAATGTTGGTGTAAAGCACTTTGAATTACCTTGTGTTGAATTGTGCAATACAAATGCCTTGCCTTCTGCCGGGGCAGCCGTGGAACCTCAGGCGTGTGTCGAGGTTCTACCGAAGGCAAATCACCGGACAAGGACGTAGCGCTCGCACAAACGTGCTGTTAAAACTGTGACGTGTGGGCTGCTTAATGTGTGACTGTGTAAAGAATAATCCATGTAAATAAGGTGCATGTATGGATTGTTAGTATAATGAACAGCCACGGTGCCGCGATTAGTTACGCAGCGTATGTGGCATCGTCGGAGGGGAGTTGCGTGTGCAGCATTTTGTTTCTTTTGTGTTGCGTGAATGCGTTTTGTCACCACAATGACTTCTGTGTGGCTGCGCTGATAATCATGCAGACAGCCAGAAACAAAACAAAAAAAAAAGGAAAAAGACACAAACACCACAGGTTGCCGCCTTGCGTCGTTTTTTTTTTTTTTTTCTCCAGTTAGTTTATTTTTCAGTTGCTTAGAAAAACAAAACCATTCCTCACAGGTGACCCGTCGCTGCCAACCGAACGCCCGTCTGCACTCCGACTCCTTGTTTTTTCAGTATTCATGAGGATATGCAAATGACGGCAATGAGTCTCATTCAGTTGTTGAGCGAGTCGTGACCCGAGCAAAGGGGTCTAAGGGCACGTGGGGTGGGGAGGCTCCAGCGCCGGAGGGAGGGGGCGATCCCCACCTGCCCCTGTCTGCTGCGAGAGGGAGCCGCTCTCTGCATAATGGACACTGATCGATGCTTCTTTTTTTCTTTTTCTTTCTTTTCATAAAGTAAAACACAGTAATACCACACTTACACACTTGCCAGCAAGCTAGGTATTATTGATTAAGATGCTCTTTTAAATCCATCAGAAGACAGAATTATTCATATATATAAATGAGCCAGTTATAATTTAAATAAAAACCTAGAAATAAAAGACAACAGAAAAAGAACAATAATAATAAAAAAAAAACAAAAAAACAACCACCTCTTAAGGCCCTGACACACCAAGCCGATTTTCAGCGCTTTTCAGTTGAATCGGCGTCGGCCGTCGGTCAAACAGCTCACTCTGTGATTGGCTGTTCCCAGAATTTCCCAGAATGCTTTTCATCGTCATTTGCGGACTGAATAAAAAAAAAAACATGGCGGACATTTCTTATGACTAAAATTAATATTTTGAGTTAGTTTCTGCATAAAAATACGTTTTGATTACATTTCTAGCGAGAAATATATATTTTACTTTCATAATATTCACTCAGTGAATGTATATAATCACTCGCTTGTCTTTTTCAAACCGCGCCAGAACAAAGGCTGATTTATGGTTCTGCGTTGCGGCGTAGGTTACGCGGCGACGCGCGCCGTACGCCGTACCCTACGCCGTAGGCTCTGCGTCGATTTAACGCGGAACCATAAATCAGCTCCGGAGCCGGCAGGCAGAAAATCCCGAGATTTTCAGAGCAAATTTCTTAACAGGCGTAGCTACAACTGTTAGATTTCATCTATTAAACCAACGTTTATCTTCCCAAATGATTTACCGTATTTTCTGGGCTATAAGCCGCACCTGTATATAAGCTGCATCCGCTCTATTTTAAAAAAAATAAATAAAAAAAGATATACAAGCTGCACCTGCATATAAGCCGCATCCGCTCTATTTAAGAAAAGATATGCAAGCCGCAGATATTTATGTTGTTAGATTAGATATTTACTACATGTACAGAAGGATTTTGAACTGTAAATGATGTACATGTTTGTACCTAAATAGATCTTTCCTAACAGTGTCTTTTAACACGGCAGCAACTTTGCTGATTAAAACGGGACAGAACCAAGAGAAAATAACCGGTATTTATTCATCTGTTTTAAATCTGCTTCTACTTCTATCTGCTAAAGAAGAAGTAGCGTATTCTTCTTTGCATTTATTTTGTCTTGGTTTTTATTCTAATTCCGGTTAGAGCGCCCCGAGTGGTGGAAGAAAAATCCACAGAATAGCAGCACCTTCGTATAAGCCGCACGGTTCAAAACCTATGAAAAAAGTAGCGGCTTATAGTCCAGAAAATACGGTATTTCAGCCAGCGGTAATTCTACACAGAGTTTTGTTTGTCTGTTTTGAAGTTTTCAAAAAAAAAAAAAGCGCTGTCCCCCTCCTTGAGCCCCTGAATACAGACTACCGCCGCCTGCTGGTATGGAGGGGAATTACCTCTCACGCATGCGCAGAACGTACGTGCTAGTTCGCCGCCGGGTGTCGTATCTGCGGTGTGTCTAATGAGCCCGACAGAGCCCGACACAGGCGACGCGAGCCGACACAGCGGTCGGCAGAGAGCGGGCGACGCCGGGTCGGTGTGTCAGGGCCTTTAAGCTGACACGTACAGATGAACAGGAGGCTTCTGCAAAAACATTTGAGAGTTTTGAATCCTCCACCTCATCTCACTACTCTTCTAGGCTGTGCTTCTACCACACAGGATCGTAATTCTTGATGCAAGACACAGAAAAATAATACAAAAACACTTAAAACTGCCCACAGAGGCTCGGTGGGAAACTAAGGAAATGTATGCATGTGCATGTATGTAATTATGTACTTCTAAGTAAAGACTTAATTCCTTATGGAAATGCACGGATAGGACAGTTTCTAGCCACTCAGCCAGTGTCTATGTGTAACAGCTCTTTTGCACAGTTCCCCTCTATTTTAGTGTTGTTAAATACTCAATAATATACTGTATGCAGATTATATATATAAAGCCCATTTACACAAGGTACATGAGCGGCTTGGTACATCGATATCGTAGTATAAACATTAGCTGGAACAAGGGGTCACATATGACTCGCTAACATGAGGTCAAACAATAAGATTTTTCTCAATTCATCGTCATTTTCAAATACACAGATTAATAGTTATTTTAAAAATAAAATAATAAAGCAAATCAAAATCAGAGTTCATGTTGTAAAATGACCACTGCAAAGAATGGCTTGAATACTGGGAGCTTCAAGCGTCACACTTCGGTTTTTCTGTGTCGTCCTTTTTTGTTTTATCTTCAAATATATATTTTTTTCCTTCAACAAAAAAAAAACCCTCATGCGATGAATCCTACTGTTACTGTAAGTCCTCAGCACACTTTTCTGTTGCCGCAGCCCAGCGGACCGGTACACAAGAGAGCTCCTATAAAAAGGATAATTGACAAGGCCACTAGTCAATTAAAACATCCTAAAAAATCCCTCACTGCCCGTTTCTCTCGTATTAACCCACAAGCTTCAAATTTAAACTTTTAAAGCAAATGATCTCAAAACAGTGCAAAACAAATCAAAACCTGTGCAATAAGCCCTACTGCTATAACATCTCAAAACGCATGTTTTACCATCTATAGTCCATGATCCAGACCAGATATCAGCACCACTCACGGTGACCAAACTTACTCATGATTTTTGAAAAGATCCATGTCTGTAGATGATATTCTGGTATGATAACCTTCCTGAGTGGCAGCTGGATCAGAGTTATCAGCTCATGAAGTTACCCACCCCCTTCAGGTTAATTGATGATTCTAAATTGGGTGTAAATACATTTCCTGAATCCTTATGGTCCCGTGAGTATTCCAGTTTTTTTTTTTTTTTTTTTTTTGTATTTTGTGTCTAATGTTTATAAAACTATGCTGGTTCCTTATCTCATTATGTCCTTTATGTCCTGTATTTGCATGATAAAGACCAGTTTGTGACATTAGCCTAGTGCAGGGGTCGGCAACCCAAAATGTTGAAAGAGCCATATTGGAGCAAAAACACAAAAAACTAATATGTCTGGAGCCGCAAAAAATGAAAGCCTTAGAATGAAGACAAATGGTGAAAGGAGAAATGTCGAAAAAAAGTCAAAATTTGGAGAAAAAAGTCAGAATTTAGAGAAAAAATCAAAATGTTGAGATTAATGTTGAAGTACAATCTCGAGAAAAAAGTTCAAATGTTGAGAAAAAAGTGGAAATGTCGAGAAAAAAAAGTCGAAATGTCGAGATTAAAAAGGAAAGGAAAAAGGAAGAAAAAAAAGTGGAAAAAGGGAAAGAAAGAAGAAAAAAACAAGAAAAGAAAGAAAAAAAAGGAAAAAAAGAGAAAAAAGAGAAAAAAAGAGAAAATAAAGACAAAGAAAGAGAAAAAAAGAAGAAAAAAGCAAAAAAAAACAAGAAAAGAAAGAAAAAAAGGAAAAAAAAGAGAAAAGAAAGAGGAAAAAAAGAAGCAAAAAAGAAGAAAAAGGGGAAAAAAAGGAAAAAAAGGTCGAACATTTTTTAAAAAGCTCCAGGAGCCACTAGGGCGGCGCTAAAGAGCCGCATGCGGCTCTAGAGCCGCGGGTTGCCGACCCCTGGTCTAGTGGCTGTTATAGTTTCATAGGAGCCTAATGATGCTCTTCTAGTTTAAGGCTCACAATGACCTGTAACAATGATATAGTAGGGGAATATTATACATTTCCTGAATCCTTATGCTCCTGCGAGTATTCCAGTTTTTGTATTTTGTGTCTCTGTTGTTCCTAGATAACACAGGGATAAAAGATAGTATATCATTTAGGCGAAAATTGTGTAAAAATGTGTGTTGTTTATAGTTTAAAGAGCTGCAGTGACCTCTATGTTGGTCAGAAAGATTCACATCTTAGCTTGAATGAATGCTTAAAAGGTCCCCTTTAAAAAGATACCAAAGACAATATAGTGAAACATTGACAGATTTCCTGTACATGAGTCTAAACCAGGATATGCAGCAGCATCTAAAATGTAATTTTCTGAAGGGGGTTTAACTTCATGAGCTGATAACTCTGATCCAGCTGCCACTCAGGAAGGTTATCATACCAGAATATCATCTACAGACATGGATCTTTTCAAAAATTATAAGCAAGTTTGGTCACCTTGAGTGGTGCTGACAAGTGAGTTTTGGGCTCTGGCCCCTGGACTACTAAAGAAGACTTTACAATTAAAAATCAGTGATTTAAAAAAATAAAATTAAAAAAAAATACAACATTAATGCTGGGGTTGATAAAACATGGACATGCATTGTTTTGTTTAGCAGAGGAGCCAGACAAAAACAGAATTATTACCAGACAGCAGTCTCTGCTTTAATTGTATCTATTTTTTAACTCCCGCCCCCACCACGAGTGCTGGGCGTCTGCTGCGTCTGCTGCGTCTGCTGCTTCTGCGGGGAACCGGGAGCTCGGGGTGCCGGTGGGGTGTGTGAGGAGTGTGTCGCCTCACAGGAGCTCCAGCAACCATCTGCCACCCTGCTCCAGCCAGCCTGATCCGTATTCTCTGCCCAGCAGGCCCGCTGTCTCATCCCCTCAAAGGGGCTTCCTGCTGGGGGGGGATGGCTGCACCGAGAGACCCTTTGACCCGGAGCCTGGCCCAGCGGGGCAGACGGCCCAGACAGCACCGTGTCTGCTCCCCTGCTCCCCGGCCTCCTGCTCCGCCTCTTTTAATCAGCCACGCAGACCCCAGGGGCTTACGGAGCGACAGAAGAGGGACGGGGGAGGGAGGGATGGAGAGACAGAGAGACAGAGAGGGGGCTTGGCAAATGAGCACAATGAAAAGACTGACGCAGCCCCCCCACACCCATCCATTCATCTTTGGGTACGACTCTCTTCACTCCCCGCGGACAGGCTGCTGCCCTCTCCTCCTCCTCTCCTCCTCTCCTCTGCATGACCCCTTTTTCTCCTCCTTTATCCCTCAGCATCCCGCAGCTGGCCGAGCTCCCAGACGCGGCGTGGACCAAGCACGCCCCTACCGGCCACGTAGCCGTGTCCAGATTCACCGTTACCTGTTTGGTAGCTCGTGTTTGCTTTGTTTTTTGGCAGTGAACCGTCATCACCTGTCTCGTGGAATTCACAGTTAAGCTCAAGAGCTATGTATAGCATTTATTTAAGCAGGCAAGAGTGTCGTTACTTTTTGAAGTTGATGAGGAGAAAACATCTCCATCTCCCCCCCCCGCCCCCACCGGGGCATCAATCAGCGTGAGGGCCCGTCCGTCTCCTCTGCCGCCCGTGGGAGCTTGGCGGCTAGGGCTAGGCAGTGGTGGTGAGCTTTTGGATAGTACGGTTGTAGTATTGGGTGGTGAGGGCCTCCAAGGGGCCCCAGCGGTGCGCGTGCAACTCGATGACCTCCATGAGCAGCGAGCGAGTCAGCTGAGATCCTGCAGGACACAACATCTTGTCCCTGACGGCGGCTAACAGCTCCGTCATCATCTCTGGGAACTGCTCCTCCAGGAGTCGGCCCGTACTCTGTAACTAGATAGGAGGAAAAACAAGAGATGGATGGAGGGAGGGAGGGAGGGAGGGAGGGAGGGAGGGAGGAAGTACGTGGTTGAACATCTTTGTTCCTCTGTGGGCGTGAGACACCAAGTCTGGCACCCTCTTATTGTGAGAACAGTCAGACAGAGAGAGATTCACACTCTCTCTGACCATGAGGGTTTTATGTGTCAGCATCTAAATAACTGTTTGTCCTTCAGAGCACGTCCGTCCCTGCTCTGGTTTGATACCCCGAGGCCTTTCTGTGTCGCTGCTTGAGGACTTTTCTAGTGAATCTCAGCTCCCTGCAGTTCCCGTTCTTCTGCCCTGAGGTGATTTATCTTCCTTCATGCTAGGGGTGTAACGATACACTAATCTCACGATACACGATACTGAGGTCACGATAACGATACGATATTATAGCAGTATTTTTTTAACAACCTTGAATGAGGAACATATGACTGGAAAAAATTGTCTTTTATTTGAAAGACACAAAATACTAGTGATGCACCGAAATGAAAATTTGTGGCCGAAACCGAAACCAAAAATAACAATAAACACTTGGCCGAATACCGAACATGGTTCTTCAGCAGTTTTTCATTTATTTTGCCAATTTTTTCACCATTGCATAAATCAAATACATTTGATTTAGGCATGCTTTTCAAAGAAAAAAATATTTTACAAAATTACAAGGTAGAAAATATTAATTGAACATAAAAAAAATATTATTTGTTTTAATTTCCCAGCATTATGTTGTTTTGGTTCCACCTCCTGGTGAACATTAGGTAAAATTCTTATGGGGTTAGTTTTTGGTTGGCCAACGATTTATGTAGTGCACAACGTTACGGGACGGAGCGGCCAGTTTATTTCCTTATTTTACAACTCCGTTATTAATTGTTCGTTTTTTTCCCCACTTATTCCACGGAACACCGAAAGTGTTTTTTTGCCATTTTCGGCCGAACAATTTCGGTTACCGAACAATCGGTGCATCACTACAAAATACAAAACAATGCTGTGCGTTTGCCCTATTGTTACAGTTTGTAATGCTTTATAACTGTTTAAGTTTTAAAGAGAAAGCCAGACCAACCATTTTCCACAAACTGAACTAAAAGTAAATGTCAGGTTTGCATTATGCATCTTCAGTTTCATACAAGTACAAATATTTACCCACAAACTGAATAGTTTCTCTCATGTATGATTTGACTTTTTTCTTTTCCAGAAATGTAACAACTAAAATTAAATAAATAAATAAAAGTAAATAAATACATACAATTTGACATCATAAAAAAGATTGATTCATGCTCACCTTATACGTGTAAGAGGAGATTTATTTTTGTTAAGGTTATTTTGGTAATTCAGGGTTCATTATTTTACAAATATATTCTTTATATTCTGATGTAAATCAGGGACTATAATGACACTAGTCAGTTTATCTGTAGTGATTAGTCTGTTTTAGATTGGGCGGAGTGATACGCCACAGTACGGCACTAGGTGCTGTGTTGATGTTCTAAAATCCTACGCTGTTGAGGGACATTAAAGTACACTGGAACTCAGCAGAAGTTGTCCTCGTGTTTATCCTACTCACGACCCGAAAAATGTTTAATTTAATAAGGTAAGGCTTAACTCTACACCAGCCTTAAATAATTAAAGGTTCAGAGCTCAAAACGGGACTAGTTTCTTCTGAGCGGAGGAAGATTTTGGTCCGCGGGTCGAGGCGCGGTCGGATGCGCATTACTGTCAACACAATAGATTAATATTAATAATCCAATATCGCGATACACTTTGTCACCTCCACGACACGTATCGTGACGTTTTCGTATCGGGAAATTTCGTGGCACGATATATTGTTACACCCCTACTTCATGCAACTAACAATATACAGGGAACATGTTAACATTATCGGTGAAGTCATGTTACGATCATAGCCAGACTTAGTCGTTTAATTTAACAGCTTATCTTAAAAGATTAGGATGGTAGTGAAATGTATTCTCTAATATGTGTCGAACATTGCTGCAGTAGTTGGAGAGAAGCCACCTTCCATTTTGTAAACAGTTTTTTCTGATTTAACTATTATACCAAAGACCAAAACAAATGTAAACAGGTCATGGTTTTGCTTTTCATATTAACTATATAATTAAAAATGTGTAACTTTCTCTGTTTGTCAGTCCTAAGATTAATAACCAACCATGTCTACCTCATACTGCTGCACCTTTCACTTTAAAAAAAATAAATATATATGTTAATAAGAGCTGTCATTTGTCTATTTACTGTACAGTGAGCAAAAATATCAGACAAATTCCCTGTTTTGTTCGACATAACAGGCCAAAAATGGTGATGATTCTAATGATTCTAATTCTGATTAGATAAGAGTTTGTAGAGTTCAGGCTGTTGTTAAAAACTCTCAGCCGTTACCAGCTTTGTCTGGATACCTGTTTCGTTTGTTGTTTCAGGGTCAAAGCTTTGGTCAGGGACTTCAGAACAAACAATGAAGGAGCAATTTGACTCCAAGAGGAAAAAGACTCCAACTTCCAGGTTGAGCCTAAAGCTGAACTGAGAAATGTTGCAGTTCCACAATTGACCACTGGGTTCTGGCTCCAAAACCGCGTCAATCTCCATTGATCTTCATGTGTCCAACTTTACTGTAGAAAGTATTTACAGCCTAGTTCAAACATATGGGTGGGCATACCAAATATGCATTTTTCTTACCAAATATGCATTTTTCTTTACAAGATATTTTCCTCAGAAGGAAATGTTCCTGAGCACTTTAGGTCATACTTTGCCACAAACTCTCAATTTCATTCCTACTCAACTCGGCAGGCCCTCGCCCTACATCCGCCGAAATGTCTGGAATCTAGAAGCCAATTTTTGTTTAGGTTTAGAGGTGTCAAAGTCTGGAATAGTTGGTACCAGATTGCAAACAATTGTAGGTCCCTATCCATTTTCAAAAGTCGCTCAAGAGAAGATTTAATTCAACAATGTAGTCAAGAAATCTCTTGCTTTTCCCCACTGTTAATGTTTCTTTTGTACTTCATATTCTGTGCCATTTGTTCAGCATAATATTCATATTTTCATGATCATGTCTACAGTAATTTTTTATTTTCTTTTTTTTATTTTATTTTCATTCATGTTCTACATGCAATTTTATGATATATTATTTTTATTTATTTTTTTTATTTTGTATCCTCATCACTATTTTGTTAAATTTTATTAGGTGGGGGCTCCTCATAAGCCAGGGTTCGGCAACCCAAAATGATGAAAGAGCCATATTGGACCAAAAACACAAAAAAAAAAAATATGTCTGGAGCCGCAAAAAATGAAAAGTCTTGTATAAGCCTTAGAATGAAGGCAAATGGCGAAAGTTGAAATGTCGAGAAAAAAGTCCAAATGTCGAGATTAAAAAAGGAAAAAAGGAAGAAAAAAAGAGAAAAAAGAAGAAAAAAGGAAAAAATTGAGAAAAAAAAGAAGAAAAAAAAAAGAAAAATCTGAGAAAAAAAGTAGAAAAAAAAGAAGAAAAAAAGGAAAAAAAAAAGGTCAAACATTTTTGAAAAAGCTCCAGGAGCCACTAGGGCGGCGCTAAAGAGCCGCATGCGGCTCTAGAGCCGCGGGTTGCCGACCCCTGTCATAAGCCTACTGGCTTGCTCGCTCCTCCCTGCACAGTTTCTTTTAACTGCACTTATTTGTGTAATGTTATTTTTTTATGTTATGTGCTAAATAAACTAAACTAAACTAAATATTCCAGGTGGCTTCCTGGTCTTGTTTGTTCGGCCCATTTACATCATAGCGTTGCAGTGTACAAAGAAAAAAAGGGGGATTCAAAAATGGCTCCTTAGGAAACCCTGATGATGTCACGGACGGCTCGTCCGGTAATTCAGCGGTTCATGCTACGTGACAGCTATACAGTGGCCTGCACTTCCTGTCCTTCACAACAACACACCAACACTCCCCTCTGGAAAAGCAGGACTTGTGTGTCCGTGACACAAGTCCACGTTGTTACCGACCGCATGAACTGATGTGAGAGAAAGGATTCGACTATCATCAATCACGATGTGACGTTTGTGTATTTGTTATATAATGTTACGTAACTGATTCTATAGCTCGTAAACAAAGCATTAGTCGTTAGTTTAAACAGTAGTGTGTGCGTGTGTGTGGTCCATACCTCCATGGAGCAACAAAGGACTGCATCTTCCTTCACATCTGTCGACTCGAGTAGCTAAAAAAGGACAAGAGCAGACAGTTTGTGACTGTGCTGGGACTAGGAGAGACACAGGCTGCACAAAACAAAATAAAAAAGGGTAAAATCCAAACATGTGATCTGTGTATATTTGGATAAAGACCAAATAAGGAGCGGAGCGAATGCAATTGTTTGTGTTTGTTAATCTCCTTGCAAGAGAAGGGAAAGAAGACTTAATCCTGATTGCAATTATTTTTCTTGCATCTACATCTTAACTCGTGGAAGACGACGGGCCGGCTTTTAAATGCACACTGTAAACAGTGACAACCAAAGACAAACGCTGGAGCTGGTAAGCATATTAGGCCCCCGATGAACTAGGAGGAAGGAAGGAAGCAAGGAAGGAAGGAAGGAACTGGGGTGTTGAGAGGATATTTAGGACAAAATAAATGAGATCAATGAGTGAATATACACGCACACGAATCAGTGTTCAGGAGAAAGTGATTTCCAGTCCTCGCTTGTGTGCTCATATTTTGAAAAGTGTACATCTTAGGGAAAAAACTGTTTGGTTTTTTTTGGAGAGAAGAGAAGTTTTCCTCCGTTTTGAAGTTTGAATCACATTTCTACGTGCAGGTATAGAGCGCTAGGTGACTCAGAAAAAAGGTGATTTTTTTTTTTTTTGACCTCCACTTTGAATGGGGTTTTTTGGCCGTTTTTTGGGGAATAACTTTGGGAAAAATGGGAATTTCTACACCAAAAGAACGTGGTCACGCTAACTTTATCTGCTGCCCTCTGTGTTACTTATCCATAACCTTGCAGATATTGTTTAATGTCATAAAAAAAAGGGCAAAAACTTGTTGAATGTCTCAGCTAATGGCCAGCTGCTGAACATCATGAAGCCTTGAGAAGTTAGAAAGAGTCAAACACAGGAAGAGGGACCAAGTGATCGACTTCAACCCAGACACACCAAATATATGTTCTTTATTAGGAGGAGGTAAAGTATAAACACGCTCACTTTACAAGGTGATTGCATCGGCGCCGTGTTTGCAAACTGTTTATGCCGTTCCCAAGTTAACTAAAACAATTATTCGTCACTAGACTTTAGCAAGATTAACTAGAGAAGTAGAAGTATTTGTCTTCTTTAGTTGTCAGCTTGTTTACACTGTGTTTCCACCCCAACAACTTAACAAAACAAATAAATACTAAGGGTTTAATTCGTATGCTCGGAAAACTAAAGCACATGTGAATGCACGGGTTAAGAAAAACAGTCAAAAGTAGGCTGTGTTGAAAAAAATCGATTTTCTGATTCTAAATCGATTCTCATATTAATTCCTAAAAATCGATTTGTATGTCTAAAGATCGATTTTTATTTATTTTTTTTGATAATTTTTTTTTTTTTTTTTTTCATCATTACATTTTTGCCTGGTGAACTTTAATCCCAGTAGTTTTGAAAACTCCTGAATTAAATGAACTTTTCTTTAGAGAAAATGCTGGACATTTCAGCTTAAATTTCTAAATGTTATATTAGTTCAATGAAGTTCATATTATCTATATTTACTATAGCTTGTTTGGTTTCTCTGTTATCGGACACGGTTTGTCATGAAATACCTGAAAAATGCCGGTGCTTCATGTCCAGCTGTGTCTGGTGACAGAATAAATCAGACAAGCTAAAATAATCTGTTTACTGCTTGAGCTGTTGCAATTTCTTTCTTTTTTTTGCACTTTAAATGGATATTGAAATGCCTATTTGAGTTATTTATTTCTTAGTTATTTCACAATAATTATTGTGAAATTATTATTTCAAGTTATTTTACAGTAGGAATGGGCGATACTTTACCGTTCACGATATACCGTCAAAAAATTCCCCACGGTAAGAATTTGTATCTCACGGTAAAAATGATAAATTCCTGTTGATGATGTTTTTGTGTAAAACTGATTTATGGTTCTGTGTTAAATCCACGTACAACGTACGTGAAGGAAGGAAGGAAGGAAGGAAGGAAGGAAGGAAGGAAGGAAGGAAGGAAGGAAGGAAGGAAGGAAGGAAGGAAGGAAGGAAGGAAGGAAGGAAGGAAGGAAGGAAGGAAGGAAGGAAGGAAGGAAGGAAGGGGAGAAGGAAGGAAGGAAGGAAGGAAGGAAGGAAGGAAGGAAGGAAGGAAGGAAGGAAGGAAGGAAGGAAGGAAGGAAGGAAGGAAGGGAAAAAAGAAGGAAAGAAGGAAGGAAGGAAGGAAGGAAGGAAGGAAGGAAGGAAGGAAGGAAGGAAGGAAGGAAGGAAGGAAGGAAGGGAAAAAAGAAGGAAAGAAGGAAGGGAGGAAGGGAAAAAAGAAGGAAGGAAGGAAGGAAGGAAGGAAGGAAAGAAATGAGCCTGAAAGAAAGAAAGAAAGAAAGAAAGAAAGAAAGAAGGAAAGAAGGAAAGAAGGAAAGAAGGAAAGAAAGAAAGAAAGAAAGAAAGAAAGAAAGAAAGAAAGAAAGAAAGAAAGAAAGAAAGAAAGAAAGAAAGAAAGAAACAAAGACTGAATGTGGTGATAGATTTATAGTTAAAAAGGTGGTGTTGAATTGGTATTTTTTTTATCGTCATTTTTATCGTTATCGGGATAAATGCCAGAAATTATCGTGAAATGAAACCAGAAATGCTGCGTTCTGATCTACGTTCAGCATGAGTCTGCCTCTCTTTTCCAACCCCGTAAGCTTCATGGCATTCCTCCCGTCACTCCGGCGCAGCAGTTGCTCATATGTCAGCTCCTCAGCACGCTACGACAGTCGCAGTAACCAAGTGGCTGTTTGATGTGGAAACTTTAGTCCCATCCCTTCCAGAGAAGGAGAACTATGTGACGAGCAGGATTAGCTCATGATGAGATCTCTCTGGAGCTCGGGGTAAAGTTTTGTCCCAATACTTTTAAAATGACATAATCTGTAATCATTGTTAGCTCGGCTGCTTTTACTAAAACCGGTTTCAAGTTAGCTGACGAGATCATTACACATTATCTGGCATTTTTTTCTTTCTCTCTCTAGAAAAGGGAGGTCTTCAGACCACTTAACGCATTTTTTATCCTGCAGATCTGAAAGTTAACGTCTGACTTGTGTCATCAAAAACCAAATTCCTGCAGCGGTGGACCTCAGGGCTCGGTGTCAAGTCAGGAGTTTTCTCTCGGAAGGCGTTTGATCAGGAGTGAAAAGTGCAACAACAACTAGGACAGGGGTCGGCAACCCGTGGCTCTAGAGCTCTTTAGCGCCGCCCTAGTGGCTCCTGGAGCTTTTTCAAAAATGTTTGACCTTTTTTTTCCTTTTTTTCTTCTTTTTTTTCTCCCTTTTTTTCTTCTTTTTTCCTTTCCTTTTTAATTGCGACATTTCGACTTTTTTCTCAAAATTTTGACTTTTTTCTCGACATTTTGACTTTTTTCTCAACATTCCGACTTTTTTCTCGAGATTGTACTTCAACATTAATCTCGACTTTTTTCTTGAAATTTCGACTTTTTTCTTGACATTTCAACTTTTTTCTCGTCATTTCGACTTTTTTTTCAACATTTCAACTTTTTTCTCGAAGTGCATAATGAAAAAAAAAATCTTCCCCCAGTTATAACTAATATAGAAACATGCAGCATGTGTTCTCTTCATTCTAAGGCTGATACAAGACTTTTCATTTTTTGCGGCTCCAGACATATTTGTTTTTGTGTTTTTTGGTCCAATATGGCTCTTTCAACATTTTGTGTTGCCGACTCCTGAACTGAGAGGAAGTGTGATCCTCTCTCGACGCTAAACAGAATAAATGCATCTAAATTACAATAACAGCTTCAGCAGCTCAATTAATTTCTTCATTCATTTAAACTCTCAGTTGTTACTTTATCTCTCTGTTTGACTTAATTATTCAAACACGAGCATATTAGTGTGATGAAATCTGCCAACGCATTGCTGGTGGGGGGAATGAACTAGTCATCAGTATTCAGATAGCGTTATTAAAAGTTAAAATTCAATTTTTCCATTGTCCAACAGCAGGCTTAACACTAGGACGACTCATTCTGTAGTTATGTAACAGAATATTACAACGTTCCTGTTACATTAGAGTTGTTTCCTTTACTAACTTCAGATCAAATAACACACAAAGCACAGCGTTAAGTTGAATTGACCATGAAAGCTTGTGTGGACTTTTAAAGAGGATACCCGGGCAGCATATAAATACCTTCTGATGTCACAACCAACCACAGTGTGTTTGCACGTCTGCAATGTGCAACTGTAAACCAATATCCCGCTGGCAGCTTCGGAGAAACAAATGCATTTATTTATTTATTTATTTAAAGGTAGAGACTATTCTTTTTGTTTTTCGAGGGTTAAGTTTGGGACAAATACTAATTTAAAAGTCTTGTAAATTTTTTGAAAAGTAATTTAAATGCTCCTGTAAAGCGACATGCTTTGGGGTGAATCTCCGTTCCTCATTTTAACGACTCGAGCATCGACTCGTAACAAACCCAATAAACACGAATAAGAAAGGAGAACTGGGTTCACACTAGGGATGGGCGGTATGGACTAAAAAATGTATCACGATCATTTCTGGCATTTATCCCGATAACGATAAAAATGATGATAAAAAAATACCAATTCAACTCCATCTTTTTAACTATAAATCTATCTCGCTCTCAGATCCGCCATGTTTGTTACACAAAAACCTCATCAACAGGAATTTATCTTTCTTTCTTTCCTTCTTTCTTTCTGACTCATTTCCTTCCTTCCTTCCTTCCTTCCTTCCTTCCTTCCTTCCTTCCTTCCTTCCTTCCTTCCTTCCTTCCTTCCTTCCTTCCTTCCTTCCTTCCTCTTTTCTCCCTTCCTTCCTTCCTTCCTTCCTCTTTTCTCCCTCCCTCCCTCCCTCCCTCCCTTCCTTCCTTCCTTCCTTCCTTCCTTCCTTCCTTCCTTCCTTCCTTCCTTCCTCTTTTCTCCCTTCCTTCCTTCCTTCCTTCCTTCCTTCCTTCCTTCCTTCCTTCCTTCCTTCCTCTTTTCTCCCTTCCTTCCTTCCTTCCTTCCTTCCTTCCTTCCTCTTTTCTCCCTTCCTTCCTTCCTCTTTTCTCCCTCCCTCCCTCCCTCCCTCCCTTCCTTCCTTCCTTCCTTCCTTCCTTCCTTCCTTCCTTCCTTCCTTCCTTCCTTCCTTCCTTCCTTCCTTCCTTCCTTCCTTCCTTCCTTCCTTCCTTCCTTCCTTCCTCTTTTCTCCCTTCCTTCCTTCCTTCCTTCCTTCCTTCCTTCCTTCCTTCCTTCCTTCCTTCCTTCCTTCCTTCCTTCCTTCCTTCCTTCCTTCCTTCCTTCCTTCCTTCCTCTTTTCTCCCTTCCTTCCTTCCTTCCTTCCTTCCTTCCTTCCTTCCTTCCTTCCTTCCTTCCTTCCTTCCTTCCTTCCTTCCTTCCTTCCTTCCTTCCTTCCTTCCTTCCATAAATCATCTTTACACAAAAACGTCATCAACGGGAATTTATTATTTTTACCGTGAGATACAAATTCTTACCGTGAGGAATTCTTTTGACGGTTTATCGTGAACGGTAAAATATCGCCCATTCCCACTTCATACATACTCTTCAAGTAGTTTTAAAGTATTCTTCAAGAAAATCTGATCTACTTAAACTTTAAGAATGTTTTTTAAGTGCTTGTAATTGATATCAGAATTTAATAAATGACGATGTGGAAATAGTGTTAAAGGCCTATCTTGTGGTTAAGAGCCACTCATCACTACGAGCTTTCAGAAGCTTTTTTGACCTTTATTCTAGTCTTTTAATTGATTGTCTGTCAGATACGCTTGAGTAACTAGGGCTGGGGATTGATTCAAATATCAAGAATCGATTCGATTCCGATTCTTAAGATTCAGAATCAATTATCACGATCCGATTCGATCCGATATTGATTTGGGTTACTGTTAATAAAACAGTTTTTTCAGCTGTTGCATGAATTATATGACTGTCTAGTTATGCAAAATATTACTACTAGTATTATATTGAGATTCAACAGCAAGTATTGGCAGCTAATGATGCTGTAAGGACCAATCAGCTCCCAGAATGCTGATAGAACTGCTTTCAGAAACATCATGTGGGTCAGAATTACCAAACAGATCCAGGGAGGAAACAGAGACGGATTAAATCGGTTTTATTTTTTCCCCATTTATGAGAATTTGGTTTTTAACATTTATGCAAATGTGACCCCAAGACAGTATATAAAGCAAAGAAATATAGACAATCTATCCAATTATAATGGAATTATAACTGAAAACTTTAATGTTTTCATACCTTTAAACATATTTAAAGGCAAAAACATGGCACCAGTTATTCTCGTGTCCAACAAAATATTCCTTTTTTGGGGATAAACAAAAAAGTACCAAAAGTTGTAATGTAGTGATGAAAAAAAAAAACTTTTTTTTTTTTTTTAATTGATCTTAAGACATATGAATCGATTTTTAGGAATTAATATGAGAATCAATTTAAAATCGGAGAATCGATCTTTTCAACACAGGCCTATGAGTGGCATTATAAAAGCTCTGCTTGGGACGTGTTTTTTCCCTCCACCTCCGTTTTTACCTGCTCCTGCAAGTTAAACAGCCACAAATGCGCTGCAAGCAAACGCACACGTGGCTCATGGCTGGTTTTCTGACAACCGACTACAACAGGAGACAGAAACTAAGGAACGATGATTCTGGAAAACACACACCAGCATAAGGGGGTTGCAAATATATACAAATATATTATGTCCAAGAACTATGTGACCTCTATTGTCACTGCTGATGTGTAATTGGGATATACTTCTCCACACCGTTGGTCACGCTACCAAGCCTTTAAACAGGCTGAGATAATGCGCCGGGCATAACCCCAGACAGGGTGTGGACGGCATTAAAGATGTGTCATTGTTGCGTCTTAATGAGACTCTGGCTGCGTGTTAAGTACCAGACTGGCAGAAGTCAAAAACTCACCAACATGCCATTATTTCCTCATCTCCTTTAAAGGACATGTTAAAAGCAACTTTCCCTCCCAGCTTCCGTCATCGTGTCTGCTTTCTACTTTCTCTTTTACCTGTCAATGCCACGACTACAACTTCTTTTTGCAGAAACTGTCACCCAAACCGCAGACTTCTTCACTTCCTCTCACTTCCTTTCCACCCAGTTGCTTCCCCTTTTTGATATCCGATATCTTATTAATCACTTCTGTAATGCAGAGAATCTGCTGTGACTACCCTATATGGTTTCCATGGTGACCTGGGCCCAGCGTGCTCGAGAGAGCACGGCCGACTAACGAGAACTTAACCTGAGGTCACGCATGTTCCTGGAACTGGCGGTGTTCTGACTGTTTGCACTATTAACCAAAACCCAGTGTGGTGTCTGCAGTCTAGACTATCTGTGGTTAAAAACAGGAAACAAAACTGAGCAGACAAAGATACACAGACACAGCTGGATGCTCTCCTTTCACTAAGGTGTGGATGGGCTTGATTGATTGGCTATCAAACTCTAAACTAAGGCCCTGTTTACACGGAGCAAAAACGGAGGCGTTTTCGTGCGTTTTGGCCGTTCGTTTACATGAAAACGGAGCTCAAAGTCACCAAAAACGATCATTTCTGAAAACTCCGGCCAAAGTGGAGATTTCCAAAAACTCTGACCCCGTCCACACGTAGCCGGGTATTTTTAAAAACGAATATTTCCCTCCTCCGTTTATAAAAAAATTTGCATCCACACGTAACCGAAGATCTGCGTTTTCGACCACATTCATAAGCATTCTAACCTGTAGATCATCTGCACCTCCGCGTCTCTGCGTCTCTGCGGGCTCCGAGCCGCGGGCCCTACACCTAGGGTGCACGTCGCCGCGTACCCTACGGTGTAGGGTACGGCGGAGCCTCTGTGTCGGTGTAACGCAGTAAGTGGTGGTCAAGAGCAGAGACCATTTATTTATTTAATAGCTTGGAGAACAGATGCTGGATCATCTGTAGTAAACAAAAGGCGCACGTCAGAGCAGATTTGTTGTTGTTTTGGAGCATAATGTGACGTTCGAAAACGCAAATCTCCGGTTGTGTGTGTCCACACGCATCTACATAAACGGAGTTTTCAAAAATCTTCACTTTGCCCGGAGTTTTTTTAAACCTTCGTTTATTTGCGTTTTCGTGTGGATGACAGGTCAAAACGGAGGAAAATATCTCCGGTTTAGCAGATATCCGCAGATATCCGGCTACGTGTGGACGGGGTCTCTGTTTTCACGTTTGCTTCTAAACAGAGGGAAACGGAGATTTAAGCTTCAGAACGTCACATCATGCAACAGAAACGTCACCAGCGTCATGTGTGCGACCTGTGTTTACAATTAGTTTGGCCACCGTCAATATTTTCTTGTATTTTACCTGTTTTATATTCTAAAGTCACACTTAAAAGTAACTCCACTTCTCTGTCACTCCAAACGAAAGACTCTCGTTCCGTCTTGGAAGTAACTGGCAGTCAAGGCTGATTTATGGTTCCGCGTTACACCAATGCAGAGCCTACAGCGTAGGGTACGCGGCGACGCACACCGTACCTAGGCTACGCCGTCGATTTAACGCGGAACCATATTATTCAGGCTTCACACGTGTCATTTGTTGACGTTTTTTTCCAGGACTCTGATTGGCTTGAATGACTTTACGCTTCTCGTTACACTGCCCCCTGTAGGTTTGGATGCTCATAGCACCTTAACAGCATATTTATGCGGATTCGTGTAAACGAGGATATTTTGAAAAACGATCTTGTGTAAACGATGGAATTTTTCAAAACGTAGAGGGGGAAATATCCGTTTTTGTAAATACCCGGCTACGTGTAAACGTGGCCTAAGCCTCTAAACTAAATATATATGGAGTAAACCCGAGCAAAGAGGCAAGAAATATAGGAGTCACATTTGACTCTGATTTTAATTTCAAATCACACGTACGCTGTCACAAAAACAGCTTTTTATCATTTTAAAAATATTTCTAAGGTGAGGCCGTTTCTCTCTCTAAGCAACACGGAGAGACTAATGCACTAACGCCTTCATAACCAGCAGGATAGATTACTGTAATGCTCTTCTTACTGGTCTGCCCAAGAATACCATCAATCAGCTGCAACTGGTTCAAAACGCTGCAGCGCCAGTTCTGACTCAGACCAGGAGGAGAGAAACATTAGTCCCATTTTAAAATCCTTACACTGGCTACCTGTTAGTTTTCATGTTGATTTTAAAGTTATTTTATTAGTTTATAAAGCGATACATGGTTTGCACCAGTGTATATTTCAGAGATGTTTTTATTCTATGAACCAGGAAGGAACTCAGATCCTCTGGCTCTTCCTTTCTAGCTGTTCCACAGAGTAGAACTAAAACATTTGCTGCTTTTAGCCACTAATATGCTCCAAACCTGTGGAACAGCCTGCCGGAGGATCTGAGAGGAGCTGGAAATGTGGACATTTTTAAACGTAGACTAAAAACTCATCTCTTTGGTCTGGCTTTTATGTAGCATCAAATTTTATAGTTTTATTCTGTTTAACATTTTTTAAGGGTATCTGTTTTATTTATTTATCTATCTCTTGTAATGGTTTTATTATTATATATTTTTTTGTATAGATGTCTTTATTGAGGGCATTAAAAAAAAAAAAGAAAGAAGATTTACGATAATATAATTATCAATATTTTCCCCCTTTTTTTACTTTTCATAACATTAATTAAACCAAAATAAATAATAATAATAATAATAATAATAATAATAATAATAATAATAATAATAATAATAATAATAATAATAATAATAATAATAATAATAAAAAAAATAAATAAATAAAATAAAAAAATAAATAAAAAAAGTAAATAAAAATAAAAAAACAACAGCACACCCTCTCCCCTTCCCTCCCTCATATGGTCGATAGATTACATCATTCAAAATCATTTAACATATGTCATTTAACATATGTCATATCAATACTAGAACAAAAATGAATTATTATATTTTATTGTTGTGGACTGATTATTTTTTAGCCTTAATCCTTGAACTTTTATCCTTTTTTTTTTTAATTTAATTAACTATATTGTATGTCAGTGTGCATTGGTCTCCCAGTTTTAATTTTTTTGGTCTCCCAGTTTTTACTTTTTTGCTTATTACGCTTATTTTTCAGTCAAAATGTCAAAGCACTTTGTATTTCATGTACCTGGATGAAAGGTGCTATATAAATAAAATTTGATTGATTGATTGATCAACATACTTAGTGAGAGAAAAAAACCAAAAAGCTGTGTGATACAGACCTCTCGCAGACAGGTGAAGATGGGACACACCAGCACCCTGAAGGGCTCCCCGGAGCTGCTCCTCATCGTACCGAACACCTCACACAAGAAGGTGATGAAGCCCAGCCACTGCTCCACATCTGCCTGCTGGAGCTCCTCGCGGCGGGAAAAGTCACTCTGCAGAGGAAGAGACAAGATACAAGTATATTTAGTTTGAATATTATGGAGTAAGATAACTTCCAAAAAGATGTGTCCATGTTATAACTATTCGTAATGATAAACATTTGTATGTAAATAAAAAAGTTGTACCCATAATTCTGCTGTCACACACATGAGTCTGATAAATTATTAGAGTTAGGATTGTTTTTATGTGAGTATGAATCTAAAAGCTGTGAGTGCAAAGTCTCTCTAATTTCTACGACTACGAGTCTTCACTGTGAACACGAATTCAAGTTTATGGGTACGAGTCGAAATACTGTTGAAATGACGTCACAGGCAGAAACAGCATAGACATAAGAAAAATAGAGATACATATTTTCTCATCAACAAAACATATTTCTAAATTTTCAAGTAACAAAATAACATATTTTAACTACTTTTCAGATTTTTTCAATTATTTTATTGTCGTAAAAATGGTTCAAATGTTATTTTATTGTCTGAAAAATGGTTCAAATATGTTATTTTGTTATTTGAAAAATGTTAAATTTGTTGTTGATCTATTTTTCTATATTTTTCTTATTTTTGTGAGGGGGGATATATATTGTTTTTCGGCACTACCTTGTTCTCTATAGCTGATATAACATGAATTACTCCCATGTGGGATCAATAAAGTTCTTATTTTTGCCATCTGAGAAAATTAAATATATTATATTTGGTGTCTAACTGTTTCCCAAGTATATTAGTGCGTGTGTGAATGAATAAATGAGACGTAAAACGTACATTTCTTTGTAGAAAGGCGCTTTATGAAAATAAGTCCAGTTACTTGTATTAGTTTACAGCTCAGTCTTGCCACATCCAATATGGCGGCGACGTTGACGCCATATTGGATGCGGCAGTTGGCTCAGCACTCGATGGGGCGTCTACGTATATATGTCTATGCTGTTCCTGCCTGTGACGTCATTCAACAGTTTTTCGACTCGTACCCATAAACTTGAATTCGTGTTCACAGTGAACGCTCGTAGTTGTAGAAATTAGAGTTGTATTCACAAGACTTTGCACTCACAGCTTTTAGATTCATACTCACATAAAAACAATCCTAACCCTAATAATTTATCAGACTCGTGTGTGAAAGCAGAATTTTGGGTACAACTTTTTTATTTACATACAAATGTTTATCATTACAAATACGAATAGTTATAACATGGACACATCTTTTTGGAAGTGATCTTACTCCATAGAATATTACCCAGAAACATCACACACAGCTTTTGCAAATGGGTCACACAGGTAGGCAGCATGTAGGTGGATGTTTAAGTGCTCATAAATTCAAAAGCAACGGTGGTGAGCTATCTGTTCTGCCACGACCATTAATCACCATTAACATCTTTGCAATCCCTCTGATGGGAGTTTTGGTAGGAGGCACCCTGATTAACCTAAGGCATTAAAGTACTTCAAGCCAAAAAAAGCAGTCCAAATCCACATTAAACGCGTTTCTCTCGTCTGTAGAAGTAGAGGAGAGCGTGTTTATTTAGTTGGAAAGTGATGGGTATTGAGCCGTGCCGGCGCTGCGAGAGAGTCGGGGTTAATATGGGTTAATGCTTCATGCACACTTGTAAAGATGTAACTCAGCAGGTTAAACTGAAACTTAAACAACACTTATGGTAACCGCTATTCACATTTTTATTTTAGATTCTCTGCCTGACTGTACTGTTTGTTAGGGGTTGTGGAAACGTGAACGGCTCATGTCACGAGGCAGAACGACTTTAAAGGCTCGCTTATGCACGAGTGTGACGATACTCTCACAAGAACAAGACAATATTTATCCGTTACGTTGATGAAAACTCAGCAGAGTTGAACGTAAAAGTATTTTTTTAGGCTGTCAAACAATAGAGGTTAATTTAGAAATGTTTTTATAACTGGAAACATATCAATAACTATCCACGAACTAGCATTGGTTTTTGAGAATGTACCTCTTTTCATAACAGGAAAATTAACTTTTAAAACATTGTTTTTGTCTTGTATGAAATACAAAAGAAGCACAACTCCACAAAGACGGAAAGCAAAAACAAACAAAAAAAACCTGTGTTGTCAACTCAAAAATCTTTGGCTGTTCATACAGAAGCTTTTTTTTCTTCTTTTTTTTTCCTTTTTTTCTCTTGTTTTCTCTTTTTTCCTTTTTTTCTCTTTTTTTCTTCTTTTCTTTATTTTTTCTTCTTTTTTTCCTTTTTTTCTTCTTTTTTTCCTTTTTTCTTCCTTTTTCCTTTCCTTTTTAATCTCGACATTTCGACTTTTTTCTCGAAATTTTGACTTTTTTCTTGACATTTCGACTTTTATCGAGATTGTACTTCAACATTAATCTTGAAATTTCGACTTTTTTCTTGAAATTTTGACTATTTCTTGGACATTTCGACTTTTTTAACGAAATTTTGACTATTTCTTCGACATTTCGTCTTTTTTCTCAACATTTCCACTTTTTTCTCGAAATTTTGACTTTTTTTCGACATTTTGACTTTTTTCTTGACATTTTGACTTTTTTCTCGAGATTTCGACTTTTTTCTCGAAATTTCAACTTTTTTCTCGAGATTTCGACTTTTTTCTCAACATTTTGACTTTTCTCTCGACATTTCGACTTTTTTCTCAAAGTGCATAATGAAAAAAGAAATCTCCCCCCAGTTACAGTATAACTAATATAGAAACATGCAGCATGTGTTGTCTTCATTCTTAGGCTGATAAAAGACTTTTCATTTTTTGCGGCTCCAGACATATTTGTTTTTTGTGTTTTTGGTCCAATATGGCTCTTTCAACATTTTGGGTTGCCGACCCCTGAGCTAGATGTTTCTAAATAACATCACATCATTTACCATTTTATGTAACTGTAATAGATGCTGTAAATTAGAGGAATAATATCACGTGGGACATAAAAAGGGAGGTATAAAAACCCTAAATATGTTTAAATCTACAGATTAACTTTCTTTTCTTAAATGTCACGACTCCCACCCTCCTCTATCCTGACTATACGTGCAGCTATTATAATAATTACATTAATTATATTATTACTCAGCGGCAGTTGGTCAGTGCAGGATGGGCTAGTGGCGGCTTGTAGATGTGATGAACAACTGGGGAGGGGCCCGCCGCAGCACCCGCCGCTCGCTGAGAAGAGTGAATAATGCATGCAAGTCCCGAGATTTGTTACTAATCGCTTCATTGAAAAAAAGTCACTGAGGGAGTCTGAAAACTCGCGAAATATATGAGTCAAAGTCGCCAAGTTGAAAACTGGCTGTTGTGGTAAAAGCTCTCGTTCCTCTTGTGGTTTTCTGGCAGGCTTGAAGAAGTAAGGATGTATTGCTCCTCCAACTAGCTGGTTACGGATACAGCTTTTAGCGCAAAAAGAAATATTGAGATCTCATCACACCCCTATTATGTACATATACTAATGACATAAAGCTTTATGAGTTCAAGAGACAAACATAAATATGATGAAAACAAATCATCAGTAACATAATTGAAAAAGATCACACTCTCTATCAGCTGTATTAAATGAAATGGGGTCTTTAATGGGTGAAACTGTGGCTACATTAGAGTAAACAAACCCTCACATCCTTCCTTTAATAAGAAGAGCAGTCACACACTAATTGCCCCCATATTGAGATCCAGGGGTCTGGAACCAACATCATTAATTAAAACCTTCATGAACGCCACTTATGACATTTAAAATGTTTTATAGCAATAAAGCCAAAATGCCAAAGTCACGGAGGGGGTCTGTGATGGCTGGGAAGAAAAGAATAAAGTAAAAAATAAAAGAAGAGTAGGGACCACAAAGCTGTGACCGAGTACATAAAAACTGGAGAACAGGGTTAAAGGATCAACGCACCGATTTTCTGCTGCTGTGTCTGGGATAAAAGACTCAACATCTACAGATGAGGAGATTTGGTCTCACAAAACACAGTAGAATAAATAAGGACATAGGCCTGTGTTGAAAAAATCGATTTCCCAATTCTAAATCAATTCTCATATTAATTCCTAAAAATCGATTCATATGTCTAAAGATCGATTTTTTTTTGATTTTTTTTTTCCTTCTTTTATTTATTTATGTATTTTTTTTTTTTCATCATTACATTACAACTTTTGGTTATTTTTTTGTTTATCCCCAAAAAAGGAATGTTTTGTTGGACACGAGAATAACTGGTGCCATGTTTTTGCCTTTAAATATGTTTAAAGGTATGAAAACATTAAAGTGTTAGGTTATAATTGCATAAATTGTCTATATTTCATTACTTTATATACTGTCTTGGGGTTACATTTGCAAAAAATGCTAAAAACCAAATGCTCAAAAATTTAAAACCAAAAAAGACCAAAAATGGAACAAATAAAAACGGAATGTGTGAAAAAAAAAAAAACAATTTCATCCGTCTCTGTTTCCTCCCTGGATCTGTTTGGTAATTCTGACCCACACGATGTTTCTGAAAGCAGTTCTATCAGCATTCTGGGAGGTGATTGGTCCTTACAGCATCATTAGCTGCAATACTTGCCGTTTAATCTCAATATAATACTAGTAGTAATATTTTGCATAACTACAGTCATATAATTCATGCAACAGCTAGAAAAACAGTTTTAATAACAGTAACCCAAATCAATATCGGAATCGAATCAAATCTTGATAATCGATTCTGAATCTTAAGAATCGGAATCGAATCTTGACATTTGAATCGATCCCCAGCCCTATAAGGACATGTTGAAATGTTGTCGAAAAGAGCAAAAAGACACAAGGACCGAAGTAAAGGGTGGGGAAATAATTTGAAAAGATGAGAAAGCAGTTGGTTTTATGTCCAGATCTTGATTGGCCTTGGATGTCCTGTTTGTTTGCTGTATGACACTCGTGAAATGCGTTTCTCGGCGTGGAGCGACGGTCTTGAGAACGAGAGAGAGGAGTCCCCGCAAGGGGAAGCAGTAAAGAATTGGTCCGTGTTGTTCAGGGCGATAGGAGCCGATAAGACGCGAGAGCATGGGAATATAGAGCTCATGAGGTCCAAGGAAGGAGAGAGGATGGAGGGGGCGGCCGCCAAGTATGTAATGGCTGAGAGGATGTTTTCATCAGCAGTGAATGAAGGTGTATGAGGGACAGGTCTTCCTGTCCCCTGGCTGTTTAGAGAAGCTCTTTGCCAACGGACATTTACAGTTTCTAACATTCAGCTGGGCCTCAAGTGATTTTTTTACGAAAGTCTTAATGAAAAGACTAAAACTATTGTGGGATTTATTTGAAATGTTATCGATCTATGTATACATGAAAATATATCAAAGAAGGGTTCAAAATCACAGAAGCTGTCATTAAGTTTTATCAACTTAATCAAAACATGTCACAATTTAAAAAAAAAAGATACAAAGAAACATTCTATTCAAAATACAGATGCGAATAAACATGTAGATATGTACATTTATTAATATATGTAGATATATAGATGTATATTATGGATATAGATATGGTTTAATGTAGGTATGTATATGGATATATTGAGTTGTATTATACGTACAGTATATATATAACTATATTTCATTTCATTTATTATCATCATTTATTATTATATATCTCTATTAATATATATTGATTTATAGTTATATATAGATATGTCGACATATTTTTAGATTTATAGTAATTTTTATGTATATAATTGGAGGTAAATATATGAACCAGTGTATATACAACATATCTACTCTTAAATAGTTATTCAAGTATATTGTTATACCATTGCTGTCAATTGTTCTCTATTATATTGTAGTATTATAGTAAAGTAATAATGTAATACTATGCATTATAATTACTTCTATTAATACATACATACATACATACATACATACATACATACATACATACATACATACATACATACATACATACATACATACATACATACATACATACATACATACATACATACATACATACATACATACATACATACATACATACATACATACATACATACATACATACATACATACATACATACATACATAGTAGCACAACTAAATGTTGGGAATTTGTTTTGTTTTCTTTAGTTTGCCTTGATTTGTTTGATTCGACTATATTTATATTGATACGTGCCAACTAGGTAGGGTTCTCTGTAGGGCTGGGTGATATATCGAGATTTTAATATATATCGATATATTTTCAAACGCGATATGGTACGAGAAAATATCGTTTATATCGCTTATTTAAAAAAAATAAAAATAAAAAAAAATATTAATTGCACAGTGTATTTTAATTTAATTGTTATGCAGGAAAGGGATATTTGTTTTATTTTATTCAAGAAGCAATTTTATTCTATATATGCAGGCAGTTTATTTTTATTTCATTTGTTTTATACATTTTGATATTGTGCAGACCTCTGTTAATAAATGTACCTGTGTGACATTTGGCACGAGGCTTTGTATTAAAACTGACTGTTTTTTTAAGGGTTTGCCTCAGAAAAAAATGAAGCTAACAGAGAAGCTATGCTATAATGCTTTGGGGGAAACCCCAATTATGTCACAGAAAAAATATCGATATATATCGAGTATCGCCATTTAGCTAGAAAATATCGAGATATGACTTTTGGTCCATATCGCCCAGCCCTAGTTCTCTGTGTCTCTGCATTTCTCTTCCACCTTCTCCTCCCCACCACCCATTCCCTGCAGGTCTGAGGTCCGTAACCACCAGGCATTCACCACCCATCTCTCATTGGCCAGCCTCTGATTCCCTGTCTCCGCCCTCCACCAATCATCTCCCCCTGTGTCCTATAAAAGGGCTGTTTGCCAGTTCCCTCTGGCTCTCTCACAGCAAGTTGATGGCTGCTTGCTGAGAGTCCAGAGCACACCCTGCTGCTATTTCTGTTCTTTTTACTTAGTCTGGTGTATATGCCCTGCCTTGGGACAGGTAAGACGGGGGCCTCTATACACAGGCATTAGAGCTGGGGATCGATTCAAATGTCAAGAATCGATTCGATTCCGATTCTTAAGATTCAGAATCGATTATCACCATTTGATTCGATCCGATAGGATCCGATTCGATATTGATTTGGGTTAGTGTTGCTTGGATTATATGACTGTAAAATAACTATTGAAATAATAATTTCACAATAATTATTGTGAAATAACTAAGAAATAAATAACTCAAATAGGCATTTCAATATCCATTTAAAGTACAAAAAAAAGAAAGAAATTGCAACAGCTCATGCAGTAAACAAATTATTTTAGCTTGTCTGATTTATTCTGTCACCAGACACAGCTTGCCATGAAGCACCAGGCACAAACCGTGTCCGATAACAGAGAAACCAAACAAGCTATAGTAAATATAGATAATATGAACTTCATGGAACTAATATAAAATGTAGAAATTTAAGCTGAAATGTCCAGCATTTTCTCTAAAGTAAAGTTAATTTAGTTCAGGAGTTTCCAAAACTACTGGGACTACTGGGATTAAAGTTCACCAGGCAAAAATGTAATGATGAAAAAAAAAAGTCATAAAAAAAAAAATAATAAAAAAAAATAAAAAAAAATCGATCTTTAGCCATACAAATCGATTTTTAGGAATCAATATGAGAATCAATTTAGAATCAAAAGATCGATTTTTTCAACACAGGCCTAATAGGCATCATGTAGGTAGAATCTATGTTTAGTCACACTAGGTAAGGGATGGTTGCCACTACTGTATTTTACCCCACTGGTTAGTGTAGTTAGGCAGACAGGCGTTTGTTTCCTTATTAGACAGTTAGACAGAACTGTGTTTTTCCTTAGCTGCTTAGTTTGTTATTTTAGCAACATCCGCGTCCCCTGGCAGTGGCATACTTTTGTTTTGGTACTTTGCTAAACTTGTAAATATTGTAAATATCCTGCTGGATTGACAGTAAAAACGAGCACACCATTTTAAAAACCCTGTGTTGATTCAGTCATTTGCATCTTTTAATGTTTGGGATCCCTTTATTTTACATGCCATGCTATGTGACCCTCGGTTTCAACTCCTGTACATGGCCTAACCAGGGGTTTCGTTACATGATATACATATAATTGAGTAGTATATCACTGTATAGAACAGTTATTAAAGTAGGTATGGGTGTTCATTCCAAATAATGCATTTATTAGTAGTTAAAGCGTAGTTTTCTTTTCTTTTTGATGCAAGACGGCACCGATTTTCTAATTGAAAACTGTAACTAATGAGATCCCATGAGATTATTATGGGAGTGGAGTGGCACAATCAAAAGTAGAGATTGGGTTTTTATCCACAGAATAGCTGCTCTGTGAGCTTATCAGTCACACTGGAAGCTTATTGAACATTTTTTTATCCAGTGTCCTAAGGCACTTTTGTTTAAATGAAAGTAGAAATACCACAATGGGAGAGTCTTTAACAAGTAGCATATTCCTGCAGGGCAGTATTTTGTGCATAAGTTACAATTTGGCAACACTTTTTTCTTTTCTTTTTATTGATGTCTGTCAAATCTAATGAGTTGGAAATGTAGTGGTAATTTAAAAAATTCAAGCCAGGTCCGTGAAATTAAAAAAGATTGTTAAAATGAAACCTGAGGAGAAAATATCAAAGAAGATACTTCTAAAACTGGAATGAGCTGCCAACTGTGAACATTTTTAAATCCAGGTTCAAAACACTTCTCTTCTCCTGTGCTTATGATAATACATGTTCAATTTGTATCTTTTGCCCTGTCCTTTTAATGATTTTAAAGCAAATTGGTATTTTATTTTCTTCCTACGCCTTTTTTTTCTTTCTTTGTTTTTCTTTGAAATGTATTTTCTATTTATGATTTGAATGTGATTTGAATTTGAATTCACTAGTATTACCATATCTGGATTATTGTGTGGAAGTTTGGGGCAACACATATATAAGCAATTTACAACCGCTATTCAGACTGCGAAAAAAAGCAATCAGGATACTTCACAATGTGGGTATAATTATATTATAACGATCACACAAACACACTGTTTTTAAAGTCGCATGTGTTGAAATTTTGGGACATTGTCAAACTAAAAACTCTACAAATCATATTCAAAGCGAGAACTGATTCACTTCCAGGGAATTTACAGAAAATGTTTTGTGACGGGGAGGGGGGGTTATAATTTAAGAGGAAAATATAATTTCAAAAAACAATGTTTTCATTCTAAAAGGAAAAGCATGTGTATATCAGTTGTTGGAGTGGATTTATGGAATGGGTTGGGTGATGGGTTGAAGCAATGTACAAATATAAATCAATTTAAAAAACGGTACAAAAAGGAAGTTCTGGGAAGTTATTTGGTTGAGGAGTTATGTTAAGGAAAGATTGTGTTTGTTAGCTGGTTAGGTGCAAAGGCTCAACCAATGGGAAAATCGGTAGCCTATTACCCTGCGTTCACACTGAAAGAGTCACGGGCGTCCCGACACCAGCATCTCGCCGCTTGGTGCATTCACACTGAAAGCGTCAGTGGCTGCAGCGGGGCGGGGGTGGGCGGGGCTAAAGCTGCGCTGCAGAACTGGAGGGAACAGTGGGAACAGCCTACACATATAGCTGCACATCTTAATTTTCCTATTTCACCATAGATCACACTTTGGGACGCCTTCTTTATATTTTAGCGTTATTTCCGCGTAGACAAGAGTGAGTTTGATGCTCCTTAACAAGTTTGGTCCGCGGATCAACATCAACCGCCAGAGCCCTTGCTCCCGGTGAACCATAAATCCGCCTAGGCTGATTTATGGTTCCGCGTCACACCAACGCAGAACCTACGGCGTAGGGTACGCGGCGACGCACACCGCACCGCCTCCCTACGCCGACGGCTACGCCGTCGATTTAACGCGGAACCATAAATCAGGCGAAGCTACAGTCTGTGCGGTGAACACTGACACACCCGGTCGGAGCGGATTTAGTCATGATGTTTAAACTGTGTTTTGTGATTAATAAGCACGGGTTTTAATTATTTTTCGTTGGATCAATGTAGCAAATAAAATAGTTAGGACCATCCAGCTCCTCACCCATCAGATACGTGTTTCACGTGATCAGTTCAGGTAAAAACGGCAGTCAAACCAGCAAAAATGTCATTTTGCTGGATGAAATATATTAATTCCTGATAAAATAAGTTTGTTAGTGCACAGCTCTGCTCCTGTACGCATGTGAATGAGTGTACGTTTGTGTCTACATGAAAGTACAATCTGCATTGAGAGTTCTCGCTTCGGGAATCCCGGTGTATGATTGGACGACGCCTTGGCGTCGCCGCTGCTCATTTGCATAAAGTTCAGATTTTTCAACTTTCAAATTGACGCGCCGCGCCCGACGCTCCTGCCGCTCCCGCCGGTCCCGCCGCCCCCGCCGGTCCCGCCGCCTCTTGACGTCCGTTTTTCATAGACAATGAATGGCAGCCAGACGCCTATGACGCCCGTGACGCTTTCAGTGTGAACGCAGGGTTAGGTAATTGCAGCTATTTATTATTAATATTTATGTTTAATTTATGATAGAGGTAACAAAGGGGCAGGGTTAAATAAGTTTGACTTCTACCTGCTCCTTTTCGGACACTGTTTTTTTTTCCCCTGTTTGTATTACGTTTTTGTTGTTGTTGCTTTTCTTTCTGTATGTTTTGAATTTGTTTTAAAATCTTATATTTTTTTCCTTATGTGTTCGAAATAAACAATTCAATCAATCAATCAATGTAATTTTATGCTTCTGTAAAGCTAGAAGATGCTGTTACTTCCCTCAGTGATGCTCACCTGCAGCATGTTGAGCAACAGCGATCTGAAGTTGGTCCCCTCCACCATGAAGAGGGCCATCTTGTCGCAGAGTTTAGCGGCCGTCGCCGCGAAGCTCCGGTCAGACACGGCCTTGCAGTAGATGGTCCTGACCACCTGAGCCAGCGTCTCCTCGGAGCGAGCCGAGTTCTGCGCCTCCTCCATGAAGGAGGCCAGCTGCTGCTCCACCCCCACGCTGTTGCTTCTCATGCTGTTGAGAAGGTCCACGAGCCGGTCTATGTTCTGTGACCCGGAGCCCGAGTCCTCCACTCGCGCCTCTTCCTGCAGAGACGGACGAAAGGTGTTGAAGGATATTCAGTTTCAGCCGATCACAGGTGTAAAAACACTGTCTTAATGTCTGTGTGGCTTTTTAATGTTTCTCTAGTCATATAGAGCTGATTTTTAGGATCTGACAATGAAAGATAATTCATATGCAGGAGCTTATGACTCCTTGGAGTAAAAAAAGGTGATGGACTAGAACAGGGGTCAGCAACCCACGGCTCTAGAGCCGCATGCGGCTCTTTAGCGCCGCCCTAGTGGCTCCTGGAGCTTTTTCAAAAATGTTTGACCTTTTTTTTTTCCTTTTTTCCTCTTTTTTCCCTTCTTTTTTTCTTATTTTTTCCCCCTTTTTTCTTTTTCTTCCTTTTTCATCTCGACATTTCAACTTTTTTCTCAACATTTCGTCTTTTTTCTCGAAATTTTGACTTTTCTCGACATTTCGCCTTCATTCTAAGGCTTATACAAGACTTTTAATTTTTTGCGGCTCCAGACATATTTGTTTTTTGTGTTTTTGGTCCAATATGGCTCTTTCAACATTTTGGGTTGCCGACCCCTGGACTAGAAAAATGAACATCATATAAATTGCCTGAAAAATGGCTGGGGATACATTTATCAATTGCTGCTTTGCTGCTTATTGCAAGATCCTGTGCTGTCAAATCAATTTCCTCCTGATGGTAATGAGATAAGATAGCACTTTATTGTCTTCTAGTGCAGGTCTCGCCAGCTAGACATGTGTATGCATATGTAAATCACAGGTTAAAAATCAGAAAAAAACTGCATAAATTCAGTATCCAAAAATGCATCTTTTAATTTACAAAAATGCCGTCAGTTTTTGTTCCCATGCTTAACCTAATGCTGCTTTTAAAGAGAACCTGCAGTCGTATTCACCTGTTTAACAGATCCACCGTGAATAATAGATAAACATCCAGGTTGTTTAAAGCCAGACAGACAAAGGCAGGTGTGTATGTATAGTAGGGATGGGCGGTATGGACTAAACAATTTATCACGATAATTTCTGGCATTTATCCTGATAAAAAAAATACCAATACAAAAACGTCATCAACGGGATTTTTCCTTCCTTCCTTCCTTCCTTCCTTCCTTCCTTCCTTCCTTCCTTCCTTCCTTCCTTCCTTCCTTCCTTCCTTCCTTCCTTCCTTCCTTCCTTCCTTCCTTCCTTCCTTCCTTCCTTCCTTCCTTCCTTCCTTCCTTCCTTCCTTCCTTCCTTCCTTCCTTCCTTCCTTACTCCATTTCCTACTTCCTTCCTTCTTTTCTCCTTTCCTCCTTCCTTCCTCCTTTCCTTCCTTCCTTCCTTCCTTCCTTCCTTCCTTCCTTCCTTCCTTCCTTCCTTCCTTCCTTCCTTCCTTCCTTCCTTCCTTCCTTCCTTCCTTCCTTCCTTCCTTCCTTCCTTCCTTCCTTCCTTCCTTCCTTCCTTCCTTCCTTCCTTCCTTCCTTCCTTCCTTCCTTCCTTCCTTCCTTCCTTCCTTCCTTCCTTCCTTCCTTCCTTCCTTCCTTCCTTCCTTCCTTCCTTCCTTCCTTCCTTCCTTCCTTCCTTCCTTCCTTCCTTCCCACAAAAACGTCATCAACGGGAATTTATCGTCTTTACCGTGAGATACAAATTCTTACCGTGGGGAATTGTTTTGACGGTTTATCGTGAACGGTAAAATATCGCCCATTCCTAATGTATAGTATTGAGAACCAACCTGTATTCGTGAACATAAGTGATTATTAAACCTAACGGTGGTGTGTTGGTACTTGTACATCAGGCATGGCTGCCGTAATAATGACTGACAGAAACTAAGCAGCTTTCCAGTACCTTGTCCTTAAGTCTCCTCCTTAGTCTTTCTTTTGACGACTGCAGAAGGTTGATTTTGGGCTGCTCTGACTGGCCGTCACTCGCCTTGCCAGTCTGCGGTGGGTTGGCAGACTCTTTGTGAACTGTCATGTCTCTGAAGGCATTTGTACTGGGTGTTGAGTCACATCTGGGTGATTCATGTGGGCAGTTACCGCTGCAGTTTTGAGCTGGCCTGTACTGCTCATCACCCACTTTTACATTGTCAGTCTCTCTGTCTTTGGTTGATCTTGAGGGCACTCCTTTGTCCCCAGTAGAGTTCTGTCCGGGCCCTTTCTGGTTTTGATGCCAACGGCGATTCTGGCTGTATCCGTGATGTGGGGGCCCTCCGCCGCGTTGCCCGTGTCCTCCCTGGTACTGGCGAGGTGGTCGGCCAGCATTATTGTTTCTGTTATCCCCCAGTTCTGTTAAATTATGTTGTTGTTGATTCGGACATTGCGGTTGGGTTTGATCCCACTGCAACTGTGGCGATTGTTGTGTGTCCTGAGGCTGGTTCTTCCCCCCTCCTCCTCCTCCTCCTCCTCCTCCACCTCCTCCTCCTCCTCCTCCTCCTCCCCCTCGCTGCTGCTTCCTGGAACGAGAGCAGGTTTCAGTTAGCATCATTGTGATGTATTAGTAGCCGACTCGTCCCGGCACCAGTCTGTCCCGAAGCTTCCCTGAAAATATCACTGCAACAACTGACAACCATATACAAATACTATCATCCAAACTACTGCTAATACATAAAAGTCCAGTCTCTGCTTACATGTGGTTGCAGTGTGTGTTTTCCTGTGCTGTTTTGCTGTACTGGCTCAGGGCTCGGGAAACCTCCGACATATGGTCCGAGGGATTAGTCACCCTTGCACCGCCGTGGCTTCGACCTGTTATCTACCTCAGCTTGTGAACTTGGACAAACTGGGAACAACTTGTATATCTTTTCTCAGATTTTTTGACTCACAGAATGTCACATGTCTTTGTATAGATAAGATACGAGCTGGTTCACAAAACAATAAACTTGAGAGCAATTGTAAGATACATCCAGGGGCCTCATTTATAAAGCTTGCGTGCGCACAAAACAGGGCTCGAAAGATGCGCACGCCACCTTCTACGCAAAGGTTAGGATTTAAAAAAAAAAAAAAAAACTTAACGGGAAAATGTACGTATCTTTACGTAAACTTTGACCCTAGCGCACGGACATTTTGAAGATATGGGGAACTGGCGACGCAGACGGTGAGGTGGTGAAATGAAGTCAGATTCACATTTTTAATGTCATCACATATCAGACTTATAATATAATAGCGCTGATCGTGTCTGTGTTTGAAGCTCAGCGTCAGTCAGGACACGGCCACTTCCAGGTGTGCCATGCCACTTCTTTTTTATTTCTGCCACAGATCTGTCCGTGGCACTCACAGCGTTTACAGCAGCAACAACGTGCTGCCACTCACTCGCTTTCTTTTTGTTAGTGATGCCACTACTGTGACCACCAAATAATGTGGTTTTCCTGTCCTCCACCTCATCCACAACATCTCCATCTCGGTCTCCGTGAAATTTAGTGGCACGGTGGCTCGACACGTCTCATTCATCCTGACGCAGCAGAAACAGGCTGCAGGCAAGCGCTGCGCATGCTCAGCAGGCTCATTCCTATGCAAATACAATCATAAAGTAGTTTGCATTCACCATTCATGGTAGAAAGTGGGCGTGTAGAGGGCGGGATATGAGGCGAATTCACGTGCGCAAACTTCCAGCTGGACTGTGATTTATAAAGAGAACATTGCGTGCAGATGTGCGTGCACACGGTTTTATAAATCAGGATTTTTTTGTGCGCATGACATTTTCGGCTTTTGAGCGCACGTACACTTTTAGTTTGAATCTTACGCACTCTTTTATAAATGAGGCCCCAGGTCTCTTGTCTGAAAGACACAGTTGAACTTGTCTGCTAGGCAACATTTTCCAGATGACCTTGTTTCATTTTAATCAGCCTGCCCATGGACTGCAGGGTCTCTTGGTTGGCGTTTGTATATGGCACTATTGTACCATGGAAAAGATGGTAAAAAATAGCTGGATCAGTCATACCTATTAATTTTTTAAACTGGTCTGCTGCACCTCCCTTTCCATCATTTCCTTGCGTTATCAAACGCACCAAACCAATCAGATGTAGCCTGGGTTTATGGGATGACCCATACACGATCACCCAAGAGCCAATATTGTTGCTGCATTACAACCACCAAGCTGCACAATCGCTAATGAAACAGCATTCACCTATATCTCTTCTCCATTGCATGTAATTTTGGATGTCTTTTGTTTATCTCTGCCTACGTTGCATGCTTTGTTTCCCTGACTGGCTGTGTCCAATGGCGTCCAGAGGAAGTTTGTTTTGTGTCCAAATCCAGAGGAACCAGACTAATTCTTTATATCAAAGAGGAAAAGAATTAGGACGGCTGGACAGGCAAAGTAACGATGGCTTAATCTTCAAAATGTCAAAAGGCATCGTACATTCAATATGAAAAGGAGATTAAAATAACATGATGTTGCATAAACGGAGCAAAAATATTGAAAAACCAGCAATTTATCAATACCATTATCAAGCAATCATACTTCTAAAAGACAACATCTGTGTCCATCCTTTTCATTTTTATTGTAATTTTAAAAGAGTTATGGATTAAAGATATTAAACAACTGTTTCACCTTTAACTGTTTTGTATGTCTGTTGGAAATCAGGTTGGATTTTACTCTCACAGCTTCTGACAGTGGAGACCACTGCATGGCAGGAATCAAATCAAAAATACTGTACGAATATGTTAAGCTGTTTAAAAGAAAAGAAAAAAAAAACGCATGAATTCTATTGACACATATCATTGATTTTGCTTGCAAAGACACATACACACAATCAATTAGTGAATCTTTCAATAAATACATACATAAATAAAAGATTCAAAGTTTTCAGATTAAAAATTCACAGATTTGTTAAATGTTGTGCATATTTGCAGCATAAACTGCAACATCCTGAGGATGTTGAGGAAGTGGTACTATAAACATTGTGCTTTTAGAGGAATTTTATCCCACTCTACCTCTCCATACAATCTTACTTCAGTCCATCCTATCAATTGGATTCCAGATGTACATGTACATGAGCAACTACAGTTTACAATGTAAGTATGTTAAATATGTTGCCTTTGTCTGTTTTTGTGAATGAAGCTAATTGCAGATCAAATTTTGCATAATTTTTAAACCTCGTGAGGAACAGAGGGTTTATTATATCCTGATATGTAATATCGCAGAACTGAAAAAGAACCTGGTTTCTTGTTCACGCGACTTCAATGGCAGTGGCTGCCATTGTCTGTGGGAGGCTGGATTTATTATCACAGAGACTTAACATTCATTGACTTTGGAAAAAGCCATTAGTGAGGAAATGGCAGTGTGGGTTTCTTCATCCCCCACATAAACCTTTCATTTCAGTTTAGCAAAGTCTCAGTAATTGAATAATATTTTAAATCACATTGCCTGTTGAAAGAAGTCACCACCTGGACTTAACCAAGCAAATTGGTAGGAGCCTCCCGTTGGATAATTATGGCATGGACTAGGCCTGTGTTGAAAAAAATCGATTCTCATATTAATTCTTAAAAATCGATTCATATGTCTAAAGATCGATTTAATTTTTTTTTTTTTTTATCATTACATTACAACTTTTGGTACTTTTTTGTTTATGCCCAAAAGAGGAATATTTTGTTGGACACGAGAATAACTGGTGCCATGTTTTTGCCTTTAAATATGTTTAAAGGTATGAAAACATTAAAGTTTTCAGTTATAATTGCATAAATTGTCTATATTTCTTTGCTTTATATACTGTTTTGGGGTTACATTTGCATAAATGTTAAAAACCAAATTCTCATAAATGGGGAAAAAAATAAAAGCAATTTTTTTGGTCCTCTGTTTCCTCCCTGGATCTGTTTGGTAATTCTGACCCATGATGTTTCTGAAAGCAGTTCCATCAGCATTCTGGGAGCTGATTGGTCCTTACAGCATCATTAGCTGCCAATACTTGCTGTTTAATCTCAATATAAAACTAGTAGTAATATGTTGCAGAACTACAGTCATATAATTCATGCAACAGCTGAAAAAACAGTTTTATTAACAGTAACCCAAATCAATATCGGATCGAATCGGATCGTGATAATCGATTCTGAATCTTAAGAATCGGAATCAAATCGATTCTTGACATTTGAATCGATCCCCAGCCCCAGCATGGACTATTATGTTTCACCTGGCAACAAGTTATTTAACCCCAACTGGTGCAACCAGTAACTTCGTATTTCTTAAACAACTATGTTGGGAGGCATCCTGTAGTTGTGGAAAAGATGTTAATCTGTTTCAGCAGGGTCTCATTATTGGCATGAATCGAGCAAAGAAAACATCTGAGGAGATTGTTGAAACTACTCAAACCGGGTTAATAGCTGTTCAATGCATTATTTAAAAAACTGGAAGGATAGTGGGGGACCATCACCTTCCAGGAAGAAAAGGTTGGAAAGAAGTGATCCGTGAAATCAAATTGTAGAAAACAAAAAACTACAGCTATGCTTAATAGTGAAAATAAGAGCATTTCCACATGCATGATATGATGGGGTCTCAAGGGATTGAAGAAGACTGTGCAGTGATCCGACTCTTCCATCATCAACATGAGATTTTGGCAACGAAAAAAAAGCAACTGTGCAAATAAACAGTGACACTGCACATGCTTATCAGGACGATGCCACCGTGAATGCGTGCCGCAATCAAAGTTAAAGGCGGTCCAATGAAATGTTAGAGCGTGTGACTTTTTTTTTTTTGGACAGGCAGCGCATTTTTCTTACACTAATTTGAAATATAATATACCCTTTGTGGAACAATAACATAAGAACATACACTACCAGCCAAAAGTGTCGACAGACTTTCCCACGGCAAAGTACTTGGCAAAAAAAACCCTCTTGAAGTTACATCTGTAGATTCACTACAACAAACCCAAATCATTTTTGCTCCCATCTTTCCCTAACCACATGAGATTCTCCAACCAGGTTAATTAAGTTCTTTTTGGAAGGATTAAAACACAAACAAACCATGAGACCAGTAGCAAATGTTCATGATGGGGAGACAGTGGTATCAAGAATAATTTCATTGCTGTTCTCACTAAACCAGCAGCCATCAGTGTGCGCAACAACAAATCCTGACAAAGAAAATGCATACTAATGTATTAATGGTCAGTTTTTTGTGGTCATTCGGTTCATGTCTCCTCTGTTCCTCTCCTTAGGAGGTGGGGAGACATTTCATCTTCTAACTCTCCATTCATTCATTCATTTAAAACCTGTCACATCTGCACTGACCTGACCAGTCTTTAATTACAGGAACAGTTTTGCCCCAACCCCTTTTCCACTGAATGGTAGGAGGATATCTTGTTTACTTTTTGGAAAGTTTTTTTTATTTTTATATTGCATGATGTTTTATCATTTCATCCATGCTCTACTTAATTAGTAAAAATTGAAGTTCTGGTATCATTGTTCAGCTTTAGTCTTTCACCTAACGCTTATTGTGGCATCCAGTCCTCCTGCAACGTGCTCAAACTCCACAAGGAAACAATGCAGCGTGTAGTTGAGCCCTGCTGTAACTCTATCCCAGTGATGGCAGCTTTACACTATTTACTGACAAATTACCTACAAGTTTCTCAGCAGCATCAGGTTTCACATATACTCAACAATTACTCCTTTTGTTTCACTTATAAAGACAAAACACACGGTGGCTTTTAATTTCGATGGAGAGCCTGTAGTAGGACTGGGCGATATGGACCAAAAGTCATATCTCGATATTTTCTAGCTGAATGGCGATACTCGATATATATCCATATTTTTTCTGTGCCATAATTGGGGTTTCCCCCAAAGCATTATAGCATAGCATCTCTGTTAGCTTCATTTTCTTCTGAGGCAAAACTAATACAAAGCCTCGTGCCAAATGTCACACAGGTTCCTTTATTAACAGAGGTCTGCACAATATCAAAATGTATAAAACAAATGAAATAAAAATAAACTGCCTGCATATATAGAATAAAAATGCTTCTTGAATAAAATAAAACAAATATCCCTTTCCTGCATAACAATTAAATTCAAATACACTGTGCAATTAATACAATGTAGACAGTAACAGGCAGACTTTTCCACTGAGGTTGACATTTTCACACTCCCCTTTATTTTTACTTCTTTAAAAAAAAGGGATTCCACAAATCAAAGTGTGTGAGTGTGAGTGTGAGTGTGTGTGTGTGTGTGTGTGTGTGTGTGTGTGTGTGTGTGTGTGTGTGTGTGTGTGTGTGTGTGTGTGTGTGTGTGTGTGTGTGTATTATAGTGGGCAAGCTTTAATGTAAATATGTAGCTCCTCTCCTCTCATTTATAGTCATGTGAATTTCTCTTGCTGCCTCTTCAGTAGCTACAAGTGGTGCAAATCAACAAAGACCAAAGATCCTGGGGATTTAAAATACAAACAGAGCTATCAGAAATGGTGAGGTCTGCACATGTCTGACATTAATTTAGCTAAGTTTCAGAATACTCAGACAGAAGTAAGAAATATGACATCACTCTCACTTTCGATAATGTATTGGATTTCTGCAGTTTCTGTTCAACTCAACTCTACTGAGCCATTTCCCTAATCTGTTGGTGATGTGAAGAGGTGAAAAGTGAGACAGCAATAAAATACTAATCTCATTTAATGACTGAGAGCTTTTCAGAGGTTTGAGTGTTGACCGTCCATCAGTCATATTACTGCCAGGCACATATTTGCATTTAGGATAAATGATGGAGCCACTGATGAAATTTCATCTAGCAATATCTTGTTACCGAGAAACAGGGCCGACTTTGGTGTAATGAATCATTTAATCAAATGAGACGTTACTTATTTTTTAGTAAGATAATTACAAGGTATTAATCAGGTTTAAATTGGTGTTGGATGTGTCCTCATTAAACTCCCTTTTTCATTTTATTTTATTTCAAGCGATCTGAGAATTTAAATTTACTATAAGCTGACAATTGAATGTTTTGCTCAGTAGAATAAACCAACTTCATGTTCAATAGTTTTAATCGTAGGTCAGGAACAGAGGTGTCAAGTAACGAAGTACAAATACTTCGTTACCTTACTTAAGTAGAAATTTTGGTTATCTATACTTCACTGGAGTAATTATTTTTCAGACGACTTTTTACTTTTACTCCTTACATTTTCACGCAATTATCTGTACTTTTTACTCCTTACATTTTAAAAACAGCCTTGTTACTCTATTTAATTTCGGCCTTTAATAAAAAACTATCCAGTTAAATTGCTCCATCCGGATAGAGTGAATTTGGTTGTGGTTGTTTCAGATGTTCTTGTCCAGTTTTGTTCTTACATCCGTTCCCTCAGATTCCTGCAACTAAACTTGGATGTACATTCCAATAAAGGTTAGGATAAATGATAACATGCCTCTGAAGTTTGACTTTTTGCACCATTACAATACTTATAGGCAACTAGTCATCATATCTGCTGCTCTCTGAAACACATGTTAATGCTCAATAGTACACATATATGGTTCTTTAATATATTTGCATTATACTAAGATGCATTCATTTTCAATGGCTTTTGTCCTTAATGGCTTTTTTCCCCCTTACATTACTTTTACTTTTATACTTTAAGTAGTTTTGAAACCAGTACTTTTATACTTTTACTTGAGTAAAAAACTTGAGTTGATACTTCAACTTCTACAGGAGTATTTTTAAACTCTAGTATCTAATACTTCTACCTGAGTAATGAATGTGAATACTTTTGACACCTCTGGTCAGGAATGAATGCTGGCCTTGTTCAGCTCTCAGGATCTTGCTTTTCTTGTCACTAACCTGGCTGAGACTTGCCGTTTTCCCCCTGGGCCAGTGGGCAGAAGTACGGTTAACTGGTCTCGGTTGAAGTGATCAAATGCTCTACAAGCAGGAGAGGAGGGTACGCCACAGTGCAGGTGATTGGAAAGATGGAAAGATGAAGATGGAGATAAAGCAGAGTGGAATAAAGTAATAAAAAAGAAAAATCGTTGAAATGAGGGGAGGATTTTCATAGATGGCGTAAAGAAGAAAACAGATTATAAAGGGGGGAGGGGGTTGCAAAGCAAAAAAGGAAATAAAAGAATAAAAGACTACAGGTTGATAACATCATAAAACAACATGCGCAAAAACAAGAGTCTGGAAGAATCCTACAGTGACTAAAAAGGAGAAATTAATTGGCGGATATGATAATGGGAGGAGGCAGGATAAAGATGATCAATCATGGCTGTTGCCGAGTACATGTGGAGAATTCATGGAACCGCTGGTTGACCCAGACTGCAGAATCGATTGACCCGGGGGAAGAGAAGCCTGCAGGCCAGACCGTCAATAACACGGCCCAGAGCTTCACACAGGCCACAACACGCTGACTTAATGGATTGTGGGCAGACAGGTTTCGACTGCCCGACTGAACATTTGCATTGCTAAATCTTTTGATTGAAAACAGAACTCGCCGCCACGCTGGATGTGTGTGCACACATGCATGCAGAACTGTATTGATCACAACGTCTCTGAGTCAGCTCTGAGAGGAATTATGAGCAGAAAAGTTAGTGCTGCTTTGTAGGTGAAGAAAAAGGAAGCTGACCTGAGGTTAGTGAAAAAGATGCCGTTCCCAATACATAAACTTGGATTTATGGATATAAAGTGGGCTGTCAAGTGATGAAGAAGTTCAATATGAAGTAGGGCTGGGCGATATATCGAGATTTTAATATATATCGATATATTTTCAAACGCGATATGGTACGAGACAATATCGTTTACATCGATTATTTAATTTTTTTTTTTTTTTTTTTTTTTTACGATTTTGATATAACTTATTTTGTGACAAATTGACTTGAATGTTTTATTTGAGATTTGCACAAATGTTTTGTTATTTGCACAACTGTCAACCTCAGTGGAAAAGTCTGCCTGTTACTGTCATTGTATTAATTACAGGGTATTTTAATTTAATTGTTATGCAGGAAAGGGATATTTGTTTTATTTTATTCAAGAAGCATTTTTATTCTATATATGCAGGCAGTTTATTTTTATTTCATTTGTTTTATACATTTTGATATTGTGCAGACCTCTGTTAATAAAGGTACCTGTGTGACATTTGGCACGAGGCTTTGAATTAAAACTGACTGTTTTTTTAAGGGTTTGCCTCAGAAAAAAATGAAGCTAACAGAGATGCTATGCTATAATGCTTTGGGGGAAACCCCAATTATGGCACAGAAAAAATATCGATATATATCGAGTATCGCCATTTAGCTAGAAAATATCGAGATATGACTTTTGGTCCAGCCCTACTATGAAGTGCAAGCCCTCACTCAAAAGTGAGACAGAGTTACAATCTGATTATTGTTTTTTGCATTTCTGGCACATTAACAGACCATTTTAAATAATTAATCATGGCTGATTAGTTTGAAAGTGTATCTTTTCAAACTCTATTAAATTTCTTTGTTGCTACATTTTTCATTGTCAGGAAAATGAAGGCTGATGGCTGAGTAATGACTGATCCAGCTTTGATGTTAAATAATAAAGACAGTTGGCAACTGTGATTTCCAGAAATACTGTATGCAAATCATTTCATAATAGAGATAATAACAGGTGTGTTCAAATTATCCTACTTGGCCTGAACTAAACAAATGTGAGGCCGATTGTGAACAAGCCAATGAGGTCCGAGAAGAAGCAACCAAGATATATTTTTGGCCAGTTATGGCCAGTTATGGCCACCTGAGGGACTGAATGTGAGGTTTATGCACATGCCCTAGTTCAGGGGTCGGCAACCCGCGGCTCTAGAGCTGCATGCGGCTCTTTAGCGCCGCCCTAGTGGCTCCTGGAGCTTTTTCAAAAAATGTTTAACCTTTTTTTTCCTTTTTTTCTTCTTTTCTTTTTTTCCTTTTTTTCTCTTTTTTCCTTCTCTCCTTTTTTTTCCACTTTCTTTTTTCCTTTTTTAATCTCGACATTTCGACTATTTTCTTGACATTTCGGCTTTTTTTCTCAACATTTCGACTTTTTTCTCGAGATTTTGACTTTTTTCCTCGACATTTCGACTTTTTTCTCGAGATTGTACTTCAACATTAATCTCGACATTTCGACTTATATCTCGAAATTTTTACTTTTTTCTCGACATTTCGACTTTTTTCTCGACATTTCGACTTTTTTCGCAACATTTCGACTTTTTTCTCGAGATTGTACTTCAACATTAATCTCGACATTTCGACTTATATCTCGAAATTTTGACTTTTTTCTCGAAAATTTCGACTTTTCTCTTGACATTTCAACTTTTTTCTCAACATTTTGACTTTTTTCTCAAAATTTCGACTTTTTTCTCAAAATTTTGACTTTTTTTTCTCAACATTTCGACTATTTCCTAGATTGTACTTCAACATTAATCTCGACATTTCAACTTTTTTCTCAACATTTCGACTTTTTTCTCAACATTTCGCCTTTTGCCTTCATTCTAAGACGTATACATACAAGACTTATCATTTTTTGCGGCTCCAGACATATTTGTTTTTTGTGTTTTTGGTCCAATATGGCTATTTCAACATTTTGGGTTGCTAACCCCTGCCCTAGTTCAACTATGACTAAGAATGATAAAATAGATGTGCAACTTCATGAAGACAAAACGAATGCTCATTCAGTCGGTCTGTTATGTCTTATTTGTGTCTTGGAGGTGATGGTGAACTGTCATGGCAATATTTCACCTTAGTTGGCACTTGTCTCCTCCACTAATTAACAGCAATGTGTGCGAGTGGGACGTTCAAACAACCAGCCGGCCTTAGTGCCTGGTGTTAAAATCATCCGTCTTCAGTTACAAATATTGTTGAAGGAAAAAAATAAAAATAAAAAATGGGAAATGCACTTATCACAAGACAGACGAAATAATATCTAAAAGCTCCTCGGTAATTATGAGGAAAGAACTGATATGCTCTGCGTTTGCCCGTCTTCGCTTTTGAAGCAGAAAGCAATAAGCAACACATTCCAGTAAATCACAACTAATTTCAGCCTTGCTTGACGTGCCTACTAAACTGGAAACACATGCACTGCCTCACCTTTGTTTTCCATCTTGCCCCGGCCAGCCTACACTTTTCCTTTACTCAATCTCACAGTCTCCTTGTTTCTTGCTTCTTGTGCTTTATTCAGTACAGCCCTCATGTTTCAAACATGTAGTCAACTGATCAATACTTTACTTTCATATTTATTTCCAGCAAGTTTACTTTTGACCTTTTCTTCTCCTTCACTCTGCTGTATTGATGCATTATAGACAATAAAACGCAACTATAATGCTTCTTGTTGGTGACTTTGAACTACTTGTGATTTGTTCATGAACTGAAAACTTTCAGCAGCGTCTTGGATCAACAAGTTTGTGTAGTTGATATATTCGGTGAACACAAATTCCATCAAAGAGTACTATGGGGTAATGATAAACCGTGGCAATATTTTAGCAGGTCTTTACCAACCCCATGCATAGACTGTATAAGTCTGTGGTACAAATACAGACTTATACAGTTAGTTAAGTACGCTTTCAGCTCCCTCAGCTGATCCCCAATTAAATATCTGTGAGATGCCGGTAGACGTTTACAGTGGAGTATTTAATATATCGACTCCAGGGTGAAATAAAAATATTACTGTAGCATTTAGGCGACGTGGAGTTAATACAAAAGGCTTGTTGCTTTGCTAAGCGCCGTAGCAGGAAGAATACGGCTGAGCTGACAGTCAATCAGTCATATTAGAAAATAATTATTTCCTGGCATTAGGAATGGGTGATATTTTACCGTTCACGATTTACCGTCAAAAAAAATTCCTCACGATAAGAATTTGTATCTCACGGTAAAAACTATATATTCCCGTTGATGACGTTTTTGTGTAAAGTGAAGGAAGGAAGGAAATCAGAAAGAAAGAAAGAAAGAAAGAAAGAAAGAAAGAAAGAAAGAAAGAAAGAAAGAAAGAAAGAAAGAAGGAAATAAAGAAAGAAGGAAATAAAGAAAGAAGGAAATAAAGAAAGAAGGAAATGAGCCAGAAAGAAAGAAAGAAAGAAAGAAAGAAAGAAAGAAAGAAAGAAAGAAAGAAAGAAATGAGCCAGAAAGAAAGAAAGAAGGAAATGATCAGAAAGAAAGAAAGAAAGAAAGAAAGAAAGAAAGAAAGAAAGAAAGAAAGAAGGAAATGAGCCAGAAAGAAAGAAAGAAAGAAAGAAAGAAAGAAAGAAAGAAAGAAGGAAGGAAATGAGAAAGAAAGAGAGAAAGAAAGAAAGAAAAAAGAAAGAAAGAAAGAAAGAAAGAAAGAAGGAAGGAAATGAGAAAGAAAAAAGAAAGAAAGAAAGAAAGAAGGAAGGAAATGAGAAAGAAAGAAGGAAGGAAACGAGAAAGAAAGAAAGAAGGAAATGAGCCAGAAAGAGAGAAAGAAAGAGAGAAAGAGAGAAAGAAAGAAAGAAAGAAAGAAAGAAAGAAAGAAAGAAAGAAAGAAAGAAATGTGTTTAAAACCTTTTGTGTCATTTTACTCCACTTTGATGGCCAGTAGTGACCAAGTTCTTTATTAACATGATTATGGGCTTATATAAATGTCTGTTGTTTTATCTCTGTCTTCTCTCTCATCTTCTGCCTAATACACCCTTTGATATATTTTTTTAAATCTTTTAATCGTCATTCTTCGTTGTACGATGCTTCTCTTTAGTATGAAGACACAGGAGGTTGACTTTCCTGTTATTTGCTACTAAAGACTTCAAGCAAGTTCAAGGTTTGGAAAAGCAGAGAAACTTTCAGTGCTCAAATTTCACCTCGTCTGCTATAAAGTTTACAAGCAGATAGATTACATGTTTGTGTCTAATGATCATGCACTTAAGAAGCCATGTTGTGTTTTATGATTTTCCTTTTCAGTTCTTCAGGCCAATTAAAAAAAAAAGTGAATATTTCTATCAACCCACTGAACACTTAATCAAGTTCCATGTGAAAAGAAATGACAAGAAAAACAGTGATTGTTACATCCCCGTGAAGCACACCCCACCACACACAAGCATGCGTGCACCAGACACAGAGACACACTCTTGTGTTAAACTTGTGTACAAGCTGTACAGTACAATGGAAAGCGTGCGTGGAAGCAAAGGGAGCAAGAAAACAGGATGGTCTCTTGTTAATGTTTCCAGTTCACAAAACAAATATACTGAAACCGAAGCAAAGTGCTGTTGGCCCGAGTTTATATTTTTGTTCTTTTCTTTTTGCCAAGCCTGCGCTGCGCCTGCCGTACATAAGCACAACAGCTATGCAAAGACGTAATAATTTGCTGCACTTAAAAACAGGGATGAAAGTGTTTTTTGTACATTTGGTTTAGATACAATTTCCTCTTTTTAAGCCACAAATACGACCCAAAATATTTTCTCTTTGCTGGTCACTTAGCAACTGAAGAACAGTTTTCCAGTGACATCAGGGTAGGAGTGAGGATCTTTTCTCTCTCTCTCTCTTTAGGATGCAATCACTGTGAAGTCTGACTTTAATGAAATTAGATTTCACTGTATATGCATACTAAGTAGATTTACCAGTTTTTCTTAGCTTCGACTTTAGACTTCTGGCAATAGACACAAGAGGTTAAATGTTGCATAGCAGGACAGGAATAATGATCATCAGAAAGGAGTTGAAGACAGAGCTGAATGGTGAATCCTGCAGGATAATAGCAGTTCAGTTAGAAAAAAAGCTGCAATGTCCTGTGTTGTCTTTCTTTTCCCTGAGTGAGTTGTGCATTCCTGTGCTGACATTGCTTTGGCTGGCGAGAGATTTTGGGGGCGTGAGATTGGCTATCCAGTGACAGCACAGAGACACACATCAACATCGTCTTCATCTCAATTATGTCTGTGTTTGTTTGTACATGCAAGCCCGAGATGCATCATTACCGTCGGTCGTTCCTCCGGCGTCGGAACAGCTTTTTGGTGTGTGCAATCTCAGCCTCATTAGGAAAGGGTGGAAAGACCTGCAAGAGACAAATCATGGCATAAGAGACAGCTGTCACGGCAAGTCATTTATATCACTCAAAGTCACTGTCTACCATCAAGTCAGTTTAACATCACTATGCACTGTGAGGCTGCGGTCCAAGAAACGGAATTCTGCCATCAAATTTCAACTAAAATCTCAAATGGAAGAGGAGAATTTTTAAGTTATAATCATGTATTTCACTCCAATAAAATTGTACTAGGTTTTAATTAAGGTGGTGGTATCATCATACTCAGCGCTGTTTGGCCACCACTAGAGTAATATATTGTCCAGAGTGGATGGAAGAATGGAATACTCTACCATTACCTTAAACCCAGGCTGGTAAATAACATTCATCACCTGCCAAATGCAGGGTACTTTGTCTAGTTCAGGGGTCGGCAACCCGCGGCTCTAGAGCCGCATGCGGCTCTTTAGCGCCGCCCTAGTGGCTCCCTGGAGCTTTTTCAAAAATGTTTTTTTCCTCTTTTTTGTTCTTTTTTTGTTCTTTTTTCCTTTTTTGTTCTTTTTTTCCTTTTTTCGTCCTTTTTCCTTTCCTTTTTAATCTCGACATTTCGATTTTTTTCTCGACATATCGACTTTTTTCACAAAATCTTGACTATTTCCTCGATATTTCGACGGTTTTCCCGAAATCTTGACTTTTGTCTCGACATTTCGACTTTTTTCTCAACATTTTTGAGTTTTTTCTCGACATTTCAACTTTTTTCTCAAGATTGTACTTCAACATTAATCTTGACATTTCGACTTTTCTCTCCTTTTTTTGTCTTTTTGCTTCTTTTTTTCTTCTTTTTTTCATTTTTTCTCTTTTTCTTCCCTTTTCCTTTTCTTTTTAATCTTTTCTTGACATTTCGACTTTTTTCTCGACATTTTGAGTTTTTTCTCAAGATTGTACTTCAACATTAATCTCAACATTTTGACTTTTTTCTCAAAGTTTTGATTTTTTTCTCGACATTTCAACATTTTTCTCGAAGTGCATAATGAAAAAATAAATCTCCCCCAGTTATAACTAATATAGATACATCCAGCATGTGTTGTCTTCATTCTAAGGCTTATACAAGACTTCATTTTTTGCAGCTCCAGACATATTTGTTTTTTGTGTTTTCGGTCCAATATGGCTCTTTCAACATTTTGGGTTGCCGACCCCTGGTCTAGTTGTAGGTTTAACTTGCCAGCAGTATGTTTTGAAATTAAAAAAAAAAAAAAAAACAACACTTTATTGTTGGGTTAAAATTACAAAAATTGACGCGAGTCATCCATAGGTGTGCTTCCATTACCAGGTAGTTTTACATGCTCTCAGTCTTCTACACCAGGAATGGCCCTTGTGGCCAAGCTAGCCGAGCATTGATAAACTGGAGACAGGGTTAGTTTTTTTAAATGGCAAGATAGATTTATCATTTCTTAGTTCTTAGCCACAAGAATTGCCAGCCAGGAGAAAAAAACAAAACAAAAACACAGACAATAAAAATAACAAAAAAACAACTCAAAATCTAATCCATCACTAACCAAAGTTAAACTGCAACTTCACTTCAATAATTCAACTGAATTCATAACCCTCAATTCTGGCTTTCCATTGTTTCTCTGGCCTATTGACCGCTGTTGCCTCATGCTCACCTCAGACCAAAAAAAAGAAAAAATCCTTCAAAAAGGATAAATACAGGGATACATTTGAGTAAAAAGCTCATGAGCTTTCTGATATACTCTCTTTCCTGTATATTCTGTAAATATATATGTTTTTTCTTTTAAGATTTGATAAATATATTCAGTTTTGCCAAGGCAACAAGAATCTTTACTTATATCTTTCATCATGATATTACAAGAAGCAACATGAAAATATTTGTTTTCCTATATAAATGCATTTTTGTGATACATGTTTCATTTGACAATATTTGGCATTTTTGCCAGAACGTTTCAGCAGATTTCATGGATGTGAGGGAGTACACTCTGTTGGATATTGCCAATCACTCACACACTCAACCTCCTCTGAAAAAAGAAAAACAAGCACTCTATCATCCATAAAATATCAGCCCTGTCAGTCAAACAGTGCACTTTCATTTCATTCATCATCAGTGTGTGCTGTTACCATGGTTACAAGTCATCTAGGACTAGTTATGTTAAGTAAACATGCAGTGTGCGATGACGGATGGTGTTGTGAAAAGGGTGAGTGCATAAATGAGCCCGACTATGAACAGCTGTGCACACAACGTAATGCCCAGGACAAGATACACGAGGAGTGAATGTGGGGAGAGTGACATCCTGCCTCAATAGTAGTGGAAATCACCTGGTGTGAATATAAATCACTTGTCAGGATGCACGCACGTGCTTATCTGCAGGCAGTTCAGCAAGCGGCTGCAAAGACACAATGCATTGTGCTCGACCACAGTCTGCAAAGACGTGTGGTTAGGTGCAGTTTACTCATTATATTATCATTTTATTCTTCCCTTTTCATTTTCATAATAAAAAAAAAAAGTTTTGAAAATCACAAACTGCCGGAACAGTTGCAATGCAAGTAGTTCATGTCCCCCCTGTTAAAATATTACTACCTACTGTAAAACCTAGACCAGGGGTCGGCAACCCAAAATGTTGAAAGAGCCATATTGGACTAAAAACACAAAAAACAAATATGTGTGGAGCCGCAAAAAAATTAAAAGTCTTTTTATAAGCCTTAGAATGAAGACAACACATGCTGCATGTTTCTATATTAGTTATAACTGGGGGAAGATGTTTTTTTCATTATGCACTTCGAGAAAAAAGTCGAAATGTCGAGATTAATGATGAAGTACAATCTCGAGAAAAAAGTCGAAATGTCGAGAAAAAAAGTCAAAATTTCAAGAAAAAAGTTGAAATGTTGAGAAAAAAGTCGAAATGTCGAGATTAAAAAAGAAAAAAGAAAAAGAGAAAAAAGGAAAAGAAAAAAGGAAAAGAAGAAAAAAGAAAGAGAAAAAAAGAAGGAAAAGAAAAAAGAAAAAAGAAAAAAAAAGAGAAAAGGAAAAAAAAAAAGTCAAACATTTTTGAAAAAGCTACAGGAGCCACTAGGGCGGCGATAAAGAGCCGCATGCGGCTCTGGAGCCGCGGGTTGCCGACCCCTAACCTAGACCGTCTACAGGGTGCATGAGTGGAGGTTCACAGCATATAGGTCCCATTTTTAAGTTTGGCCTGAATTTTCTGTTTTATTTTTGGTTTCTATCAACAAAAAAGTGACATGAGGTTGTGAGAATATTTTACAGTTACAAGTTGGAGGAAAAATAATGACTTTCATTGTGGCTTTCAATTAAATAGAGTTTTTTTCTGTTCTACTGCATTAAGATAGCATGTTATATGTTTTGAGAACAGTGTGTAAATAGCATAAACATGCTGATTTTCTGTTCTGCAACTTTAGACAAAAAAACTTGACACCAATGACACGTACTTCACTCAGAGAGGCTACAGGGGATAGTTGGACTGATCCAGATGTGGGAGGCAAATAGTGTAAAAGTGTGCATATAGACATCATTCACATACAGTACATCTGCCAACTATTCCCTCTCCCAGACTTAAACTTTTTACCACCAAAAGTGTTGGTAAGGAAGCACGAACGATGCAGAGAGAAGCAGAAAGGAACTGAAGAACTGTTCCATGTTTGGCTACTGTACTCTTCCTCTAGGATATCATTAGCTGTAATTCTGCCTTCAAATGGAACCAGATGAGAGCAAATACACACACACACACACACACACACACACACACACACACACACACACACACACACACACACACACACACACACACACACACACACACACACACACACACACACACACACACACACACACACACACACACACACACACACACACACACACACACACACAAATAAACAAAGAACACCAAAGCACATCTACGTTGCCTGAAATCCCTTAAAGCTTTTGTACTTTTTTTCCATCGTTTAGTTCATACTAGGGATGGGCGGTATGGACTAAAAAATGTATCACGATCATTTCTGGCATTTATCCCGATAATGATAAAAATTATGATAAAAAAATACCAATTCAACTTCACCTTTTTAACTATAAATCTATCTCGCTCTCAGATCTTTCTTTCTTTCTTTCTTTCTTTCTTTCTTTCTTTCTTTCTTTCTTTCTTTCTTTCTTTCTTTCTTTCTTTCTTTCTTTCTTTCTTTCTTTCTTTCTTTCTTTCTTTCTTTCTTTCTTTCTTTCTTTCTTTCTTTCTTTCTTTCTGGCTCATTTATTTCCTTCCTTCCTTCCTCCTTTTCTCCCTTCCTTCCTCCTTTCCTCCTTTCCTCCCTTCCTCCTTTCCTCGTTTTCTCCCTTCCTTCCTCCTTTCCTCCCTTCCTTTCCTCGTTTTCTCCCTTCCTTCCTTCCCTCGTTTTCTCCCTTCCTTCCTCCTTTCCTCCCTTCCTTCCTCCTTTCCTCCCTTCCTTCCTCCTTTCCTCCCTTCCTTCCTCCTTTCCTCGTTTCCTTCCTCCCTTCCTTCCTCGTTTCCTCGTTTCCTCCCTTCCTTCCTCCTTTCCTCGTTTTCTCCCTTCCTTCCTTCCTTCCTCCTTTCCTCGTTTCCTCCCTTCCTTCCTCCTTTCCTCGTTTTCTCCCTTCCTTCCTCCTTTCCTCGTTTTCTCCCTTCCTTCCTCCTTTCCTCGTTTCCTCCCTTCCTTCCTCCTTTCCTCGTTTTCTCCCTTCCTTCCTCCTTTCCTCGTTTTCTCCCTTCCTTCCTTCCTTCCTCCTTTCCTCGTTTTCTCCCTTCCTTCCTCCTTTCCTCGTTTTCTCCCTTCCTTCCTCCTTTCCTCGTTTTCTCCCTTCCTTCCTCCTTTCCTCGATTTCTCCCTTCCTTCCTCCTTTCCTCGATTTCTCCCTTCCTTCCTCCTTTCCTCGATTTCTCCCTTCCTTCCTCCTTTCCTCGTTTTCTCCCTTCCTTCCTCCTTTCCTCGTTTTCTCCCTTCCTTCCTCCTTTCCTCGTTTTCTCCCTTCCTTCCTCCTTTCCTCGTTTTCTCCCTTCCTCCCTTCCTTCCTTGTGAATAAACTATCAGCAGGTAGCCGTCGGTGCCGGGTTGGGCAGGAACGGGCCCGATGTGTGACTGGGTCGGCCGAAAGTTGATAGAAACAGTGACAGATATGTGTTTGTGTAAAATAAATCCAGAAAACAAAATTTGAGTATAGCTCTAAAAAAGACAGGGATGAGTTGAATGCTGAGCACTGGTTTCTCAACACGGTGAGTCAGAGTTGAAACTCAGTTTTGCAAAGGTTGAGGTTAAAACTCCACTATTTCATCTTTAACCATAAGTGGCGTGTGGACAGAAAATAGGTCTGTGTTGAAACTAAACAGTTGCATCAATGTGATGGATTGCTGCAGGAATACACGAGAATGTCAGCAGAGCCAGCTTGAGTAATAGATCCACTATCATACTTCAGAAAGAGGGTTCTGCACAACAGTTAGTTGTGTCAAGTGGCGCTGTAACTAACAACTATTTTTAATAGTTGATGAATCTATCGATTACTGAAATGATTAATTGACTAATTAGATTATAGACATAAAAATTTATAAAGCTATTCGTTTTTAAAATGAGCCTAAGACTGTTTAAGGTACGACGGAATATTAAGGCCAAACTAAGACAAAAAATAATTGGAAATAAAGTCATAATATTATGAGAATAAAGTCGTAAAATTACGAAAATAAAGTCATAATGTTGCGAGAATAAAGTCGTAATAGAATAAAGTCGTAATATTACGAGAATAAAGTCGTAATTTATGAGAATAAAGTCGTAATATTACAAGAATAAAGTCGTAACATTACGAGAATAAAGTCGTAAAATTACGAAAATAAAGTCATAATGTTGCGAGAATAAAGTCGTAATAGAATAAAGTTGTAATATTACGAGAATAAAGTCATGTTTTATGAGAATAAAGTCGTATTTTATGAGAATAAAGTCGAAATATTACGAGAATAAAGTCGTAATTTATGAGAATAAAGTCGTGATATTATGAGAATAAAGTCGTAAAATTACGAAAATAAAGTCATAATGTTGAGAGAATAAAGTCGTAATATTATGAGAATAAAGTCGTAATTTATGAGAATAAAGTCGTAATATTATGAGAATATAATTTATGAGAACTCTAACAGGAAGAACAGTCCAGTGTTAAAATGAGGAATATCTTAGGAAGTTATATTTATATATTTATAATATATTTAATCTTACGACTTTATTCTTAAAAATATTATGACTTTATTCTGAAAATATTACGACTTTATTCTCATATTATTATGACTTTATTCTCGTAATTTCCTTTTTTTTGTCTTAGTTTGGCCCTAATACTCCGTCGTATTAAGGCATGTGGCAACTAACAAGAAAACGTTGAAAATTGTGTAATTTATTTAACTTCTGCGATTGTCAAACATTCCTGCTTTTAAGACTATAATAATAAACAAAGGACGAGCAAACTGCTTATAAGAAGGTCAAGTTAAAATCCCCTCAGGTATATTCTGTCATCACCAACATGAGCACTTCCCATAACCACCCTGCAAAAACCGCCTCTCCAGAAATATGTGCAATATTCCTAAAACTAGTCAAAACAGTCTTAAATAGTCTTCTTATTTCCTAAAATTTATTAGAAATTAGTTTTTGCAATACATAATTCCTAGAACATTTAAGATATCTAAAAAATTCAAAAACTAGCAGAAGTGAAAGACAATGTGAATTTAGTTGTGAGAGAAGAAGATGCAGAGGGTTGGAGGGAGGCGGATTATACGCTCTGGCCGCCCCCGAAGGAAACGGGCAAAAGGAAAACATATACGAGTGTTAACGGGGCCCCAAAGGACTTCTGAAGTACGATCAAAGACGTGATTCACAGGCGTCTCACGTACGTATTTACGGTCTACAGACGCATTTGTAACGTTGGCTTCTGACTTTCTGTACGTCTGAATGGTTGGTAGAAATCAAAAATGTTAACGGTTTCTGAAAGCAGAGGTTGAAGTATCAACTCAAGTTTTTACTCAAGTAAAAGTATAAAAGTACTGGTTTTAAAACTACTTAAAGTATAAAAGTAAAAGTAATGTAAGGGGAAAAAAGCCATTGAAAATGAATGCATATTAGTATAATGCAAATATATTAAAGAACCATATATGTGTACTATTGAGCATTAACATGTGTTTCAGAGAGCAGGAGATATGATGACTAGTTGCCTATAAGTATTGTAATGGTGCAAAAAGTCAAACTTCAGAGGCATGTTATCATTTATCCTAACCTTTATTGGAATGTACATCCAAGTTTAGTTGCAGGAATCTGAGGGAACGGATGTAAGAACAAAACTGGACAAGAACATCTGAAACAACCACAACCAAATTCACTCTATCCGGATGGAGCAATTTAACTGGATAGTTTTATTTAAAGGCCGAAATGAAATAGAGTAACGAGGCTGTTTTTAAAATGTAAGGAGTAAAAAGTACAGATAATTGCGTGAAAATGTAAGGAGTAAAAGTAAAAAGTCGTCTGAAAAATAATTACTCCAGTGAAGTATAGATAACCAAAATTTCTACTTAAGTAAGGTAACGAAGTATTTGTACTTTGTTACTTGACACGTCTGTCTGAAAGTAGAAAACAAGAGCTTTCTGAAGGTTTACGGTCTGATACACTTGTCATTATGGTAAATATAGCAACAACAGGTGAGATACAAGCTTTATATTGACTGACGTCCTTAAGAGGCATAATACATCTTTTAAGAAGCATATTCATTTAACAGATTGGTGATGACATAAAATAATAAATTGGCAATGAAATTCATAGGAAAGTAATTTAGTCAGTGATTTTTGCTAATTGCACTAACTATTCATTGCAGTCCTAGTGTCAATATTTTTCATCTAACTTATAACAATGATTATTCCTCACCTGAACACAGACAAGGTTAAAACTAGAATTATTTACACCACAAAGTTATCTATCATCACTATTTTTGCTCGCCTGTGTTTGATTCTTAGCAGCACAATATTGTTGGAGAACTTCAAAAATGACTCAAAGGAATTAATATTTAGTTGATGTTTTTAAATGATACAAAAGGAACAAAAAGGAAAATTAATTAACTGAAAAGGTGGAATCAAAATGACAGAAGCATAGAAAGAGAGGTTCTGTATGAGCTGCTTTAATTTTTACGGCCTGAAGACTCACAGCATTCAAATTAAAGTAATACTTCTCTCTCTGCCCATTTTGGTAACATGAAATAACAAGCGTCAGACTGAAGTCTACAAGGTTTAAAATACATTTTCAGTTATTAAATGTTGTGCCAACTGCGTACATCTCAATAATAATACTTGTCATTAACACTCTGTGTTTTGCATAATTTGCTGGGGTGTGAACTCTGAGAGGAATTTGAAATACTTAATTTTGTTCTGTTGCTCCTAAAAAACTGCAGCTTGAAAATAATGCAAGGTTTAAAATCCAAATGGTTAAAACACCATGTTCTCCAGTCTAAATTATCTTTATTTTTTTTCAAACGATTGACATGAAGGGGTCATTGACCTGGCAAAGATCCCACTGTTGAGCCATTCATAACAATGACACTGCTTTAGTGTGGCGAGGGTATAAGTAGCAAGGAAGGAAGTCGGGAAATGAGTAAGGCTAGCAGGGATGGAAACATGAAGAATAGAAATGGAGACGAATGATTACAGAACTTTCTCTGCAGTGGTATAGAAAGTGAAGTGGTAGTGAAGTGTAACATTTCTGCTATGATGCTCACTCAGTCACTCTATTGTTTCTCTCAGTTTATTTATGTTGCATGGGTCGTTAGCCAAAAGCAATAAATTTAAAAGTGCCCCAGAGGTGGCATTACGGGACAGGTCGTTGAGAGCGAAGCAGAGAGTAAGAGTAATAACAAGAGAGACTGTAAATACAAGATAGCAAGCGCAAATGAAAAAGGAGAGGGAGCAGAAACGCAGACACTGATATTAGGCCAGAAGAAATAACGTTCCTGTCGCCGTGAAGAGAAAAGCTCTAACATTTTTACTTGCTTGGAAATGCAGAACAGAGAAACAAGGTCTAATGTATCAGAACTATGCAAGAGTGTTTCTACAACTGTTTTAACAGTTAATGCTGTATCTTATTAAGTCAATGTTCAATAGTTGGTCTCACTAAGGGCTCCTCTCTCTAGGAACAGCATCATAACATAACATAACATAACATAACATAACAGGGACACACGCTTCCCACGTCTCCAGTCTCCACACACCTCCACACTCCTGGTGTTTGTGTATCGTTCAATATCCAAGCTGCATACCTCATGTGGAGCCGACTCAAGGCACCAGGCTTGTTTTTAATATTTCTTTCAAAAACATTCATCTTTTAATCCAAAATATAACTGTTTGAGTTAAATATAAAATAGCATCAAACTTAAATAAGTTCAACAGGAACTAGAACATGGATATAAATCAAATCTATGTACCGTATTTTCTGGACTATAAGCCGCTACTTTTTTCATAGGTTTTGAACCGTGCGGCTTATACAAAGGTGCGGCTATTCTGTGGATTTTTCTTCCACCGCTAGGGGGAGTGCTAACCGGAATTAGAATCAAAACTAAGACAAAATAAATGCAAAGAAGAATACGCTACTTCTTCTTTAGCAGATAGAAGTAGAAGCAGATTTCAAACAGATAAATAGATAAATAAATACCGGTTATTTTCTCTTGGTTCTGTCCAGTTTTAATCAGCAAAGTTGCTGCCGTGTTAAAAGACACTGTTAGGAAAGGATCTATTTAGGTACATACATGTACATCATTTACAGTTCAAAATGGTTCTGTACATGTAGTAAATATCTAATCTAATAACATAAATATCTGCGGCTTGCATATCTTTTTTTCTAAATAGAGCGGATGCGGCTTATATACGGGTGCGGCTTATATATCTTTTTTTATTGTTTTTTTAAAAATAGAGCTGATGCGGCTTATATACAGGTGCGGCTTATAGTCCAGAAAATACGGTATTTTTTTTTTTTGTTTTTTTTTTTTTAAATCTCTCAATAACCGATCCACATATTCTGTCAATATCTAGGCTGGTGGTGACAAGCAGGACCTCTATTCCCGAAAGAGATGGAAACAGGTCCAGTACATGGCAGACATGTTCTGGAAGCGGTGGACAAGAGAATATCTACCGCTGCTACAAGAACGTCACAAGTGGTCCCGCCCATCTCGCAACTTTGTCATAGGAGACATTGTGTTGGTCGTCGACGACCCTGCACCACGCAACTCCTGGGTGATGGGGAAAGTGATCCAGGTCATCCCTGATAAGTATGGACTGATACGGCAGGTCCGTGTAAAGACTAAGTACAGTACACTGGATAGGCCAATTACAAAGCTTTGTCTTCTCAAGGAAGCTGAGTGAAGAAAATCCTCCAGTTATGGAAAGAAAGACTACTTAAGTTAAAAAACACTTTAATGTATGTCTCCTCGTTTATATATTGTGGTAATTGTCTCCAGTTAAGAGTACAATTAGGGGCCGGTATGTGGGAGCCAAAGTGTGATTTAGGTGCTTCTTCATGATTTTTGTTGGTTATTAGTTAATGTTCAAATAAATAGTTAATTTCATTGAATACATAGATCATTAAAATAGGTAAAATGTTAATTTAAGAGAGGTTAAGAAAGCTTGTTTTTGTAACTGCGTTGAGTTACTTTCATGTTACTGTCGCTTTAAGAGCAGAGCAGAAGGAGCAGATGGAGTTGAGGTTTTGTTAGGATAGAGCCAAACAGTTTTCTTACCGTAGTGCTTTTTCTTTTGGAAAACTTTGGAATAGGATAACTCCTGTAACTAGATGTTGTGGAAATTAAGGAATAAATCTACTTTTGTTTCATCTTTTTACATCGGAGTCCCGTGGATGTTTTTTCCATGCAGTGAAAGCACACGAGTCAAGTCTACTCTGGTTCAAAGCTTCAACTCCCACATAGGCAGATATCCGATTCTAATATCGGATCGGTGGATCCCTAATCGACATAAAATAAAACTCAGTCTGTTTTTTTATCTAAAGATAGAAAATAAAATGCAAGGACTAATTTACCTCTGTTATTTTTCCGAAATAGTGAAATTCATGGAGTGTGGTGCAGCCCATATATAAATGAATAGTTGCGTTAAATTAAATATCAAGAGTGATTTCCACTGTCATAAAATCCGTACTTCAATATTGCATATTAACATACATGGAGTAAAAATACAGACACAAATGGTCATTATTGAGGATAACTAACGAGTCTCTTCTCCATCTTCAAAGTGCTCTTTAAAAGGGAAAGAAAGTGTGAAGTCCACTGTATAATCTTAACATATGAGACTCTTTACATCGGTGACGCCCCAAAATATTTCTAGAGCTGACGATGCTCTTCACGTAGCAAGTATTTATAGTGCGAGTCTGAATTGTGGGTAAAGTCGGCACCTAATTCTTCATATTCATGTGTGGAAGCAGCTTGATTACTGTTAGAAAAAACCTGCAGAGTACAGGCCTACCATCACCTACCATCATCCTGAGAGCAAATTAACATTTTATCCATCAATCACCCAAATACAGGGACACGGAGACCAAAGCTTAATATAGTGCTGCTGAAGAGTGTGATGATTAAATTGCAGTTGAAAACTTAAATTAAACAATGACCTCCATTACCTGCAGACAATCTTAATAATATGACATTTAAAACCCAATATAACTACAAAACCAGGGGCCAGATTCACCAATATGTTCTTAAGAACAATCTTAAGAAATGTCTTAAGATCTAAAATTAAGAAGTTCATAAGAAAGAACTTAACTGAAATTCCTCAATATTTTCTTAAGAACTGTCATTTCTTACGAATTTCTTATTTTTCCTACTTAAGAACTTCTTAAAATATGTCATTGCATTGCACGCGCCAACAAACAACATTTATAGGTAGTTTGCGTCTTAACTGTCAGTCACTCACTAAACATGGAGAAGGAGAAAAAGAGATGCAGGAACTTTTCAAGGTTATGGTGGATGAGATTAATGTGCGAAAAAAAATACTATTGGGGAAAATTAATAATAATTAACTACCATGCTAACTAACATGCTAAAAAACAGTTAACAGGCTCTTTGTGTAATTAATTAGGGCCCGAGCACTTGCAGTGCGAAGGCCCTATTGTATCTGTAGGAATTATTCTTCTTCTTCTTCTTCTTATTGTTCTGACAAAAGGAGGGCCTTTTTGCCCCCCTAAACGTGCCCAAAAAGTCACCAAATTTTGCATGCAAGTCAGGCCTGGCGAAAAATTTGATATTTAATGGTTTACATTAATGGGCGTGGCAAAATGGCTCAACAGCGCCATCCGGAAAACTTTGTGCCTCAAGCCCCACAATGCGGTTTGTCGTACATGCACGAAAATCGGTACACACCTGTATCATGTCGCAACTTAAAGAAAAGTCTCTGGGCGTCATGTCGAGAAACCGAACAGGAAGTCAGCCATTTTGAATTAATCGTGTCATTTTGGCGAAATTTATGCCTTCCTTCGGCAGTTAATACGGCCCGAACCGTAACTGGCACCCAGGTGTGTTATACATCAAAATGTGCGTCTCCATCCTCCGACACCACGCATTACTTTTCTCTTTCAAAAGCGTTACCGTGGCGACGCTAGATGCCGAAAAGCGCGCCCACCCTTCATCTGATTGGTTCAGACAGAAAAAACTTTGCGCCTCAAGCCCCTCAATACGGTTTGACGTACATGAACGAAAATCGGTACACACCTGTATCATGTCGCAACTTAAAGAAAAGTCTCTTGGCGCCACGGCCGAAACCGAACAGGAAGTCGGCCATTTTGAACATTCTGAATTAATCGCGTAATTTTGGAGCAATATATGCCATTCCTTCGAGAATTAATACAGCCCGAACCGTATCGTGAACCCAGATGTGTTATACATCAAAATGTGTGTCTCCATCCTGCGACTACACGCATTACTTTTCTCTTTCAAAAGTGTTACCGTGGCGGCGCTAGACGCCAACAAGCGCACCCCCCCTTCATCTGATTGGTCCATATTTGATAGTTCCCCAAAAGGCACCAAATTTGGCACGCAAGCCAGGACTGGCGATAAATGTGATATTTCATGGTTTGCATTAATGGGCGTGGCAAAATGGCTCAACAGCGCCCCCCGGAAAACTTTGTGCCTCAAGCCCCACGATACGGTTTGACGTACATGCACGAAAATCGCTATACACCTGTATCATGTCGCAACTTAAAGAAAAGTCTCTTGGAGCCATGGCCGAAACCGAAAAGGAAGTCGGCCATTTTGAAATCTGATTGGTCCATATTTGATAGTTCTCCAAAAGTCACCAAGTTTTGCATGCAAGACAGACTTGGCGATAAATTTGATATTTCATGGTTTGCATTAATGGGCGTGGCCTAACGGCTCAACAGCGCCCCCTAGAATACTTTTCTCTGCCATAACTTTTGAATGGTTTGACATAGGAAGTTGTGGGTGGTGTCATGGGACTCTGTATGGAGTCCTTGAGCTTCGTTGGTCTTAATTAGCCCCGCCCCTTCTTCTGATTGGTTGTCCCGATTTTCTGCTATATCTTTGGAATGGTTTGACATAGAGAGTCGTGGGTGGTGTCATCAGATTCTTTATGGAGTCCTTGACCTTCATTGGCCTGAATTAGCCCCGCCCCTTCTTCTGATTGGTTGTCCCTTTTTTCTGCTATAACTTTTGAATGGTTTGACATAGGAAGTCGTGGGTCGTGTCAGTTCTGATATGCTTATGGGGGGCGGTGGCCGTGAGTGCGAGGGCCCGTTCATCGCTGCTTGCAGCTTTAATTACAAAGTATATCCTTAAACTATGACCTACTAGTGTAAACTTGTCTAAAATGTGTTGAAAAAGGTGATATTAGAGGCTTTACCTTTTCACAGAAGAAATTTTAAGACAGGTCAAGGTTGTCTTAAAGTTAAGAAAAAAGTCAAGAATAAATTTGAGAACTTTTTTCTTAAGTTTTTTCTTAAGAAGAAATGTAAGAAGAAAGTTGAGAAAATACTTAAGAACGTTTTTGGAGAATATGACTTCTTCTCTTTTTAGGGCCCGAGCACCTTCAGTGCGAAGGCCCTATTGTATCTGTAGGAATTTTTTTTTTTTTTTTTTTTTTTTTCTTCTGATGAAAGGAGGGCCTTTTTGCCCCCCTAAACGTGCCCAAAAAGTCACCAAATTGTGCATGCAAGTCAGGCCTGGCGAAAAATTAGATATTTAATGGTTTACATTAACGGGCGTGGCAAAATGGCTCAACAGCGCCCCCCGGAAAACTTTGTGACTCAAGCCCCACAATACGGTTTGACGTACATGCACGAAAATCGCTACACACCTGTATCAGTACACAACTTAAAGAAAAGTCTCTTGGAGCCATGGCCGAAACCAAACAGGAAGTCAGCCATTTTGAATTAATCGTGTAATTTTGGCGCAATTTATGCCATTCCTTCGGCAGTTAATACGGCCCGAACCGTAACGTGCCCCCAGGTGTGTTATACATCAAAATGTGCGTCTCCATCCTCCGACACCACGCATTACTTTTCTCTTTCAAAAGCGTTACCGTGGCGACGCTAGATGCCAAAAAGCGCGCCCACCCTTCATCTGGTTGGTTCAGACCGAAAAAACTTTGCGCCTCAAGCCCCATAATACGATTTGACGTACATGAACTAAAATCAGTACACACCTGTATCATGTCGCAACTAAAAGAAAAGTCTCTTGGCGCCATGGCCGAAACCCAACAGGAAGTCAGCCATTTTGAATTAATTGTGTAATTTTGGCACAATTTATGCCATTCCTTCGGCAATTAATATGGCCCGAACCGTAACGTGCACCCAGGTGTGTTATACATCAAAATGTGCGTCTCCATCCTGCAACACCACGCATTACTTTTGTCTTTCAAAAGTGTTACCGTGACGACGCTAGATGCCAAAAAGCGCGCCCCCCTTCATCTGATTGGCCCATATTTGATAGTTCTCCAAAAGTCACCAAATTTTGCATGCAAGCCAGGCCTGGTGATAAATTTGATATTTCATGGTTTGCATTAATGGGCGTGGCAAAATGGCTCAACAGCGCCCCCTAGAAAACTTTTCTCTGTCATAACTTTTGAATGGTTTGACATAAAGAGTCGTGGGTGGTGTCATGAGACTCTGTATTGAGTCCTTGACAATAATTGGTGAAAATTAGCCCAGCCCCTTCTTCTGATTGGTTGTCCCTATTTTCTGCAATAACTTTTGAATAGTTTGACATAGAGAGTCGTGGGTGGTGTCATCGGACTATGTATTGAGTCCTTGACCTTTATTGGACTGAATTAGCCCCGCCCCTTCTTCTGATTGGTTGTCCCGATTTTCTGCTATAACTTTTGAATGGTTTGACATAGAGAGTCGTGGGTGGTGTCATTTCTGATATGCTTATGGGGGACGGTGGCCGTGAGTGCGAGGGCCCATTCATCGCTGCTTGCAGCTTTAATTTCTTCTTAAGACTGAACTTAAGAAAAAAATGACACTTAAGAAGATTTTTTTTCTTAAGAATGTTTTGTGAATCCGGCCCCTGTTCTGCTTTCTTATTTACTCTGTAACTTCAAGTTTAAGCTCGAAAACATGCCAAGACGTCAAAGTAACCCCATGTCTGCGCGGCAAGATAATGAAGAGAAAAAACTGTACAAAATACATTGTCGCTGAAGAAGGTTCGAACAAGCCTCCTATTTTTACTGTTTAGTGCCCAAATATTTACATACTTTAGACACGATTCACCTGTTAAAAAAAAAAGGTCAGACATGACCTATTCTTGAGCACCTATGTGGAACTAGTCACATATTAGTTTTCCTGCTGTCATGCATGGACACGTGTCTCCAGTGCGTCTCCCATGGTGAGATCCCACAGCACAAAAGCCTTTAGTGGTCATTACGCCAGTTTGCAAGCGGTTAATAATGAGCAGGAGCCAATAAGCTGCAGAATAGGAACAATAGCAGGAAGTGACCTGAGGGAGGGGGCGGCCGGCCACCACGACCTCCTGGATATTGTTCTGCTGCCTACCGACATGTGAAGGATGGAGGGTAGGAGCAGAGAACAGCATAAAGAGGGCAGAGCTTAATGATGATGGCCGTATGAAAAGAAATGGAAATCGGAAACAGCAAATAGGAAGAAGAAAAAGCCAGACTAGGTATGAGATTAGGCCTGTGTTGAAAAGATCGATTCTCCGATTTTAAATCGATTCTCATATTAATTACTAAAAATCGATTCATATGTCTAAAGATCGATTTAAAAAAAAAAAAAAAGTTTTTTTTTTTTTTTTTTTTTTCATTATTACATTACAACTTTTGGTACTTTTTTGTTTATGCCCAAAAAAGGAATATTTTGTTGGACACGAGAATAACTGGTGCCATGTTTTTGCCTTTAAATATGTTTAAAGGTATAAAAAAATTAAAGTTTTCAGTTATAATTGCATACATTGTCTATATTTCTTTGCTTTATATACTGTCTTGGGGTTACATTTGCATAAATGTTAAAAACCAAATTCTCATAAATGGGGAAAAAATAAAAGCGACTTCTTTCGTCCTCTGTTTCCTCCCTGGATCTGTTTGATAATTCTGACCCACAATGTTTCTGAAAGCAGTTCTATCAGCATTCTGGGAGCTGATTGGTCCTTACAGCATCATTAGCTGCAATACTTGCTGTTGGATTTCAATATAATACTAATATTAATAAGTTGCATAACTAGACAGTCATATAATTCATGCAACAGCTGAAAAAACTGTTTTATTAACAGTAACCCAAATCAATATCGGATCGAATCAAAGCGTGATAATCGATTCTGAATCTTAAGAATCGGAATCGAATCGATTCTAGACATTTGAATCGATCCCCAGCCCTATACGAGATGCTACAGAAGACATGTACGAGACGAAGAGAGCAGATTCTGAATGTACATCATACACTATGTTTATGAATCACTACTTTTAGTCAGCTGACGGACAGACGACTGAAAGAAGTCCCGCCCCGCCTCCAGAATCCCTTGTCAACCGCAGTCCTGCTCCGCAGCACGTACACTTCCAGACAGAGCGGCCAACCAGTCTGCAATGTCTCAGCTCCAGGCTCCGGCTTTGTTTCCCGGCTGCGTGGCTTTGTTCACAGACCAGAGAGGCCGGATGTTTCCTTAGTGACCAGCCACTTCATCCTCTCCTCTGTCTCACTCCGGTCCCTCTTACTTCACACCCTTCATCTTTCACAACATGTTGAAACTGGCAACATGGAAGCAAAACACTTCCCTGATAACTCTGATAGCTGGTCACGGCAGAGTCAAAGCATTTCGGACAGAGTTGGGATATCAACTGCTACCAGAGACAGTATTATGAGAAACAAGCTTGTTTTAAACAGGACTAAATGTGTGTTTATCATTGCCCGATAACATACTCCAACACACCCGACAGCCTTCACACATACATATCTCTTGACGCCTTGTTGTGTCAAAACATGTTTTTTTTCTGTTTCTCAATAATAAAAACGCAAGAAGCTGATGAGAGAATAAAATAAGCAAGTATTTCCTGGCACATTTTCAGCTGTAGACGTGAGATGAACGCTTGCATAAACACCTAAAGATACACGGGTTGTTCTGTCTCACAACACTGAAAAATCACACAGACACCGTCATTATGAACCTCAAAGCAGGTGTGTGATGAATGACACATCCACGCTGCAGTGGGTTCTGCTGATACTGCCTTGGGTCGGGGTACCATGGAAAAGACTGATAGCCGGACACAGGTATGGGGGGGGTGAGAGAATGATTGTCCATGAGTGTATGTTAGTGCAGTGATTCTCTACTGGGGGTCCACAGACCCCTAGTGGTCTGTGGTGTAACTGCAAGGGGTCCGTAATAATAAAATATGTATATTTCTAAAAAGATCCGCTGACATTTATAAAATAGATTATTATTAGTGATGCACCGATTGTTCGGTAACCGAAATCGTTCGGCCGAAAATGGCAAAAAAACACTTTCGGTGTTCGGTGGAATAAGTGGGGAAAAAAAACTAACAATTAATAACGGCGTTGAAATATAAGGAAATAAACTGGCCGCTCCGTAACTGTTGCGGACCACAAACATAAATCGTTGGCCAACCAAAAACTAACCACATAAGAATTTTACCTAACATTCACCAGCAGGTGGAACCAAAACAACATAAATCCATCTATTACAGGTGCGTTTAGATGAGGAAATCAAACGTGGAAGAGCGTGGAGTGAAGTGGTGCGGTGCAAACGTGTCAGCAGTGTGGAAGTATTTTAGAGTGGCAAAGAATAAAACAAAAATGGCTGTTTGCAATGAATGTTCTGCTCAAATATCTAGAGGGGGCACATCTGCAAAGTCTTTCAGCTACAAGTTTGATTTATCATTTGAAATGATAAAAAACCCTGAGCGCTTTAATGCATTTTTATTGTTTTAAGGCCTATGTTACAATGTTCAGTCAGTTAAGCCTAACGTAAGCTCAAAGATGGCCACAAATTGTATTTTGCTAATTTATATATTTTAAGTTATTGTTCTTTGCTGGTATAATGTCTGTATAATGTCTCCTACTTATAATTGATAACAGAAGACAAGCGTCATGGACACACGTTCCTCTTGCAAAACAACGATATGAAAATGCACGTCCTCAAACAAACTAAAGGCAACTTCGAGTGACGTGAAAGCCGCCTAACAAATAAAATGTATCATTATTATTATCAAAGAGTTTATCTACAAAGAAAGGCAATCTAACACTCAACTTCATCTTCCTTCTGAGTGGCGTCCCAATTTCTGCACATATTTATATTTTCTAAATACAATGAGGTTAGGGCTGGGCGATATGGACCAAAAGTCACATCTCGATATTTTCTAGCTAAATGGCGATACTCGATATATTTATCTCGATATTTTTTCTGTGCCATAATTGGGGTTTCCCCCAAAGCATTATAGCATAGCATCTCTGTTAGCTTAATTGTTTTCTGAGGCAAACCCTTAAAAAAACAGTCAGTTTTAATACAAAGCCTCGTGCCAAATGTCACACAGGTTCCTTTATTAACAGAGGTCTGCACAATATCAAAATGTATAAAACAAATGAAATACAAATAAACTGCTTGCATATATAGAATAAAAATGCTTCTTGAATAAAATAAAACAAATATCCCTTTCCTGCATAACAATTAAATTAAAATACACTGTGCAATTAATACAATGTAGACAGTAACAGGCAGACTTTTCCACTGAGGTTGACAGTTGTGCAAATAAAACATTTGTGCAAATCTCAAATAAAACATTCAAGTCAATTTGTCACAAAATCATAAAAAAAAAATATATATATATATATTTTTTTTTTAAATCGATATAAACGATATTGTCTCGTACCATATCGCGTTTGAAAATATATCGATATATATAATAATATAACTTACTGTATGTTTGCAAGTGCTGATTTGCTGATTTTTTTTCCAGAGATAAAACTTTATATTTTATTATATTTTTTAAAACTTTTTTTCAACTTATTTTACAGAGTTTATTCATTCATTTTGGGGCAAATGTTTAATAAAAAAACAGCATATTTGAAATCATTTCTTTGCCTTTTGTCAATTCACAAAATAATCGTAATCGTAATCGAAAATCGGATTTTGAGAGAAAAAAAAATCGAGATTTTATTTTTGGGCAAAATCGAACAGCCCTACTACAGACATGGATCTTTTCAAAAATTATGAGCAAGTTTGGTCACCTTGAGTGGTACTGACAAGTGAAATGTTGGGCTCTGGCCCGTGGACTATCAATAGTGAAAGGGTAACTTGATGAGGATGGATAAATCAGAAATGGCTAAAGAATGTCGGGGGGACCTGGAACTCCTTTGTTAGGCTGATGTCTCTGTCGTTACTGTGTCCAAGTGCCAAAAAAATATCAAATCCCAAGCACGGCCGACAAACACAGCTGACCTTATCTTACTTTTGGCTCAAGCTGAATGAAAGGAAATGTAATCTTGCCTCAGGACCTATACGACGAGCAGGCCGTCTTAGTGGCTCACCGCAACCCCTCTTGGCTGTGAGACCGTGAAAGGTGAAACCCACGCTCAACTCAAAAGCCAAGAGGGGAAGGAAAGAGGAAGATGCCGAAGCTCAAACGTGATGAAAAAGGGAAGACATTTTGGCTCAAACAGCGGGACAGGAAGGAGGACGGTGACACAGGTCAGCCTGGAAGAACTCACCCCAATAAATCACAAATCACCTTGGACGCAATCCTAATAAACTTTCCATGTTACTATGGATTACACAGCAGGAAAACTAATTTTAACAATTACACCAGATAGTCCGGTAGTCAAAGGCTGATTTTTGGCTGAACCCGGTTTCGTCGGTAAAAGTTTTTTTCTCAACTGATTCTTGTAGCTTGGGGTCATCTATTAAGAATTCCAGAGGGTGCCCAGTGATATCCCTTGAGCATTTTTTTTTATTAACCCCTTAATGACCGAAACACTAAAAATCCACCCAAAATAGACTTTTATGGCATTTCATGCAAAAATCTTGATCTAAATTAATCAATTTTGATTAATCTTGATCTAAATTAATCAATATCCACTTTTTCAATCAAAAGTGGATATGTACAGTGTTATGCATGTTTAAATATTAACCCCTTCATGCACCAAACACCAACATCCTGGTGAGATATTGGGACATTATGAAAATGTATGTACAGAAATCAAATCAAATGCATAAGATATGCTTTCTACAAAGTGGATTGGGGGAACTGGCCTTCAGGCCTTCCATCTTGAGCAACTTGTACACAAAAAATCCACAGAACATTCCGCCAAAAGTATGGTTTAAGACAGGGGTCGGCAACCCAAAATGTTGAAAGAGCCGTATTGGACCAAAAACACAAAAAACAAATATGTCTGGAGCCGCAAAAAATGAAAAGTCTTAGAATGAAGACAACATATGCTGCATGTATCTATATTAGTTAGAACTGGGGAAAGATTTTTTATTTCATTATGCACTTCGAGAAAAGAGTCGAAATTTCGAGAAAAAAGTCTAAATTTCGAGAAAAAAGTCGAAATGTCGAGTAAAAAGTCGAAATGTTGAGAAAAAGTCGAAATTTCGAGAAAAAAGTCGAAATGTTGAGAAAAGGATAAAAGAAGAAAAAAGAAAAAAAGGAAAAAAAGAAGAAAAAAAAGAAGAAAAAAAGGAAAACATTTTTTAAAAAAGCTCTAGGGAGCGACTAGGGCGGCGCTAAAGAGCCGCATGCGGCTGGAGGCGCGGGTTGCCGACCCCTGGTTTAAGAGATTTGCAGGTATTTTCCGTCCATTCTGTCATCAGCATACAACTGGAGCTGGAGCTGTCAACAGATTTAGCAGCAAGCTAACAACAAGAGTGATTGTGGATGCAAGAGTGTTCTAGAATGGCAAACATTTGGTAAGTATTCCCTCTTTCTGACCTCACACATTTTGTAACCATTTCATTTAATGTAAATTGCCTTCAGCCTTACAACTATGTTAAAACAATAAACTCCACAAAAATAGACGCCCATGAGTACTAGTATATTATGATGGGAGTCTATTTTTCAGGATAATGTAGCTAGCAGGTGTATGATAGCTACACACCTGCTTAGCAAGGTATGCTAGCTAAGTTAGCTAGCCCCTTATGGAGTTAGATATCTGCTCTGGTATCACAATGGTAAACTAAAAATTTGTAGACCAACTATACAGTAGCTGTGTTATGAAGACAAATACTCTTCTGATTCCAATATAGACTGCTGCAACACCATCAAGCTAAATTCTCAACCAACTCAGTGGCAGCTCAAGAAGGTATGTGCCAGACAGCTACATTATCATATTTTATTGATTCTCAAAGACAGTCACATAATTATAATATTATTTATGAACAAATTAGCATGAACTGGCATGACTCATTTTAATTTCACAAAAGTTTAGGGTCTGTATAGGGCTGCACGATTAATCGTTAAAAAATCGCGATCTCGATTCATGCTTGAACGCGATCTCATTTCCAAATGACGATTTAAAAAAAAAAAAATTTTTTTTTTTTTTTTTTTTTTTTTTTTAAAGATGGCTGCATAAAAAAAGGACTAGGCCTATGTTCTAGGTTGTTGTAGTCCTGTCATGGTCAACTATCATGTTGTCATGTTTGTTATATTTTGTTAATGATTGTGGATTACATTTGGAGAAACATCTACCTTTCTCATCACCTGACACATATTGCACATAAATATTGTTAAAATTGTTATTGTTAAAATTATTTAAGACAAGAGAGATGTTTATTGTTTTTATGTTCAATGTCAGCTGTTACAGCAAAAAGCAGCCAGAGGAATAATTTGTTGCCTCAGAACTACAGGATCTGTTACAAGTCCCCTTTCTGAAAGGGTGTTCAACTCAGGGAGGAACAAATATTGTTCAAAATTGTTATTATTGTTTAAATTATTCAAAGGTTTGTGTAAAGAAGACAAGAGATGTTTATTGTTATTATATTTTTGTTCAGCTGTTGCAAAGTTAAAGTAATAAGTGCAATAAATTTTATATTGGAAAAAAATCGTGAGAGAATCGTGATCTCAATTCTAAGCAAAAAAATCGTGATTCTCATTTTGTCCAGAATCGTGCAGCCCTAGGTCTGTATAACCTTTTTTATTTTAATTTTTAATTTTTTCACTGGGGTTCATTGTTTCAGGAAACCAGCCTCCAGATTTGGTTTGAGGAGATCAAAGAACCATTGATCTATGTAGGTGAATGACCTGGTGAGAGTTCCCCCAACTTCCCTTTCTCTTTGCATATAGGTTCTTAAATTCTATGTATTAACTTTATTGTTATCATCTTATTGTTATTATTATTATTACATTTTTCCACAGAGCTTGCTTTCATTATGGATCCTGTGCTTGATGAGTGCTACTTTGGATGGAAGTATAATTGCCAAGAGAAGAAGGAACGATTGATCCGTGCAGGGGCAGACCGAATATTGAACATTATCCGATGTAGCAAGATTTACAGTGATGAAAAACACTTTGAACTTCAAGAAGCATTGGATAAGAATGTGGAATTCACACTGAACTGCCACAAAAGTTGTGTTTCGTCTTACACCTCAAAGGCTCACATTAAACGCCACAAACGTAAAAGGGCTACAGAAACTGATTCAAATGTGTCACCACGCAAGGCAACCAGGCATTCAACGTCAAAAGACTCTGGTGGACATTTTGATTTTCAAAGTAACTGTGTTTTCTGTGGTGATTTTTGTGATCTTAAAAAAGACAAGAAGAACCCGTCTAGATGGAGAGCTGCATACTTATTCAGAGAAGTGGAAACAAAGAAGAGTCTACTAGAGGTTTGTGCAAAGCGAAGTGATGATGTAGCGAGACGTGTCCAACAACGTCTTCAGTGCACAATTAGTGATCTGCATGCTGCAGGTGCCCGCTATCATGCTTACTGCCGACAAAGATTTGTCAACATGAAGTCATTCACAGAACATACTTCTAGTTGTACAAGTTCAAGTTCTGAGAACACTGACAAAGATTGCCCCTTTGAGAAAGTTGTAAAGATGATGACAGCTGATCGGTCAAGAATGTGGAATTCTACAGAACTGTTTACAGCCTATAAAGGGTTTAATGGGGAAAAACTCACACAGAAGAGGACCTTCATCGGCCAACTCCAGCACACATTTGGTGATGACCTCCTGGTACTATCTTCACCTGGGATAGCTAATATTCTTGCTTTTCGTAGTTGTGCCTCAGAGACTCTCCGACTTGTGAAAGATGATGAAGATGAAGTGGACACAATCACAACTAAAGCTAGCAAGCATATCATCCATGATCTGCAAAACATCAACATGAACCAGGAGGGCTATAACGTCAGCATTAATAAGGAACTCATCAAAGAGTCAGTGAGTGAATTCCTGCTGATGCTGCTAGCAAAGGTTTCTCCAAAGCTTGACAATACACTTCCAGCACTGCTCATAGGTTCAATTGTCACTAGTGTTGTAAAGTCCCAGGCAACTTCTTTGCAAGTAGACTTAGCAGGAAAACTGTTAGAATCCAAGAAGCTTATCAATAGCTTATATTCTTATGGTGTCTGTTGTTCATACACTGAGTATCGCAGGTTCAAAAAATCTGTGGCTCACGCAGCAGTATCAGATATGGAGTGGTCTGGCATATTTAAGGCTGAAGACGGACTAGTTCAGGCTGTTGTGGATAATTTCGATGCAGACATTGCCTCACAGAATGGAAGGCAGTCTACACATTCTCTGGCTATGCTGCTCACACAGTACTCACAGTCTCCTGATGAAGGGGAGGAGCAAACACTATCAAAGATCAAAAGGATTCCAAAAGATTTACCTGAAATCCCGTATGATATAGAAATACATAGATACCAGGGACCCAAACAACCTCCAATGCCTCTAAACAGAGTTAAAAGGGTGGTCAGCTCCTTGAAGACACTTGCTCATCAAGCTGTTGTGGTTAGAAGAGCTTCAGAGGCTGATCTTAGTTTTCTACAGGATGTTATTATACTGGATAACTGCCCAGAATTCAATGGGTACAACACAAAGCAGAGCAGGGAGCAGGGCCATCTTCCCCAAGCTAAGACAAAAACATTGTACATACCCCTGATTGACATGAAGCCGTCTGATCCTGATACCATGATGACAGCCATGGCAAAAGTACAAAAGCTCACATCTGAAACTGGACAGAATTTCAGTGTTGTGACATGTGACCAACAACTTTACAGAGTTGCTGTGCAAGTGTTATGGGCCCACCCAGAGAGGTTCCAACACATGTACCTACGTCTTGGGGGGATGCATGCCTTGATGAGTTTTGTTGGAGCTATAGGTTCACTATTAGCTGAAAGTGGACTATCTGATGTCATGTCAGATGTTTTTGGAGGAGTTGCCAAGATGTTGAGTGGGAAAAAGTTCCCCCAGAATGTACGTGCCCTGCGGTTGATGGCTGAGGTAGTCTTACAGAATGTGATCCCAGATGGCAATTTTCAGAATGCAGAGGAATTCACAAGAGCCTTGGATCACATTGCAAGTCAGAGTAGGACCGCAAAACTATGGATTGAGGTTTTAGTGAAACCTGTGTTGCTGATGATGTCATTCATCCGGGCTGAACGTGAGGGTGACTGGCTTCTCCATATGACAACCTTCCGGAAGATGCTTCCCTACTACTTTGCAGCTGGCCATGTCAACTATGCCAGGTATGGGCTGTACTACCTTCGCTCCATGGAGAAGCTACCTCAGCATATTCAGAGTTATTTTCTCCAGGGGCAACATGTGACACGACACATTGCTGGACTATGGAATGGTTTGTGGACTGACCAGTTCATAGAGTCCACCTTCATGAGGTATGGCCACAGTGCAGGAGGGATCATTGGGATTACCCTGAAGCAAGAGGCACTGAAGACCTGGGCCCTGAGTCGTCATCTCTGCTGTAAGATTGAGTCAGAATTGGCAAAAATGGAAGAAGAGGATGGGGATCCTTCAACTCCTCATTTGTATCACAAGGAGGAAGCAGAGTCAAGAATCTTAGCTGACTCAAAGGACAGAACTGGACTTTTGAACAAACTTGAAACCTGTCTCCATCCACTCCATCCCAGCGAACATCCAGGAGAGAGCATTGTCAGCATCAGCAGTGGGAAAATAGCTCCACCAGTTGTCAACGTAGACAGTGCGGTAAAGATTGGGGAGTCAATGTTAGCCGATTTTGAAAACACCTGGCCAGAGGGATTTTATAAGACCATCCCATCTAAAGTCAAGACGATGGCTACAACAGTGAAATCCATCCAAGTGGGAGACTCCAAAGTGTATGAGCTCAATGCCATCTATTCAAGGGTCATAGTACTCTTATCGAGTGACCGTGATATTCACGTGGAGGATGTCCTCGCCTTTGAGCTGGCACCCGTACCAACTTCTATGTTCACCGAGATTGGGATGCGGATTTGTAAAGCCAAGTCGACACTGAAGAAGTCACTCCAAGTGGAAATCTCCAGGAGGAATGCTGGTGATGCAAATGTTACCGTCATTGATGGATCAGCCCTTCTGTGGACCATCCACTGGCCAGCTAATGGCACCATAGCTGATTTCATCAGAAATGTCAAAACACGTTTGACTTCATATCTGGCATACAGTGATGTCTACCTCATCTTTGACAGGTACTATGATTTCAGTACAAAGTCAGTCACCAGAGATGTCAGGGAGACAGGGGTCAGCAAGAAGCACCATCTTCTCCTGTCAACAAAGCTCCCAGCCCGGATTGTTGTGTTATCCTCTTGTGAAAACAAAAAACAACTCAATCGACTGATTTGTGAGGACCTAGTCCATGACAGACTCTTCCACTTACAGAGCACAAGCTTACACAAGTTGGTGGTGACAGGGGAGGACCCATGCCCCATTGAGATCACAATGGAAGAGAGAAGGGTCCGACATGATCTAGAGAACCATCAGGAAGAAGCTGACACAATCATTGTTCATCAAGTCCTGGTGTGTGCTGGAGAAGCTCGTCAAATATCAGTGGTTTCAGATGACACAGATGTATTTGTGCTACTCCTCCACCATTATCAGCAGGCAGGACTAGATGTATCCATCACAATGGAATCCCCGAGTCAGGAAAGGGCAATAGTGGACATCAAATCAACACTGGCCAAGCATCCACAAGTTGTCAAACACATCTTACCAGCCCATGCCATATCAGGTTGTGACACAGTAGCATGTTACTATGGGCTGGGAAAAGGCACTGTGGTCAAAGTCCTGAAAGCTGGGTACAAATTATCGGCTATCGGAAACATGAATGCACCATTCCAAAAAGTCATCAACCAAGCCACTGCCTTCATATCAGCCTGTTATGGCATACAGAAAAGCAGTGACATGTCACACACTCGGCTGCTGGCTTGGGGAAAAAAGAATGGGAAAGGACATACATCTGCTCCAAACTTAGCTGCACTACCACCAACTAAGGAAGCATTCTTAGAGAATGTCAAGAGGGCCCACCTTCAAGCAGCTTTGTGGCGAAATGTTGATGGGCGGACTCCACCGCCATGGGACCCAGAGAACTTTGGTTGGGATAAAGACATCCCTAACAGGTCACTGAACCCAACCACTCTGCCTGCGCATTGCAAACCTGCCCCAGACTACATTCTGGACATGATTAAGTGTGGCTGCAAGAGTGACCGTCCATGCAACTCCAAGAAGTGCAGCTGTAGGGCACATGGTTTGCCCTGCACGATGGCATGTCATTGCTTTAGTGTAGGATGCTCTAGATAGGAATACATGTATTCACACTTTCCAATGCACCCATAGATGGGATTTAAACAGGGTTTATTTTGAAAATAAATTCATTTAAACTTGTTTATTGTTTTTGATTCTTATTCTGAGGTCACAAGCAAATTTGTACAGTTGATATAGGACAATCACAGAGCATATACTGTACATGACTTCCACATTAACATAAACATTAAAACATAAATATATATAGAAAGCTAATTTGAAGCGTTTGAATTGATTATTGTGCACAAAATGTCATAACTCACATTTTATGGGATTTTGGTGTTTCAGGTGTGAAGGGGTTAAAATCTAAAATGGTCTAATGTGAAATCACATATACTGTACATATCCACCATCATGGATAAACACTGTAAAATCAAATTTAATGAATTTAGATCAAGCTTTTTACATGAAATGCCATAAAAGTCTATTTTGGGTGGATTTTTAGTGTTTCGGTCATTAAGGGGTTAATAAAAAAAAATGCTCAAGGGATATCACTGGGCACCCTCTGGAATTCTTAATAGATGACCCCAAGCTACAAGAATCAGTTGAGAAAAAAACTTTTACCGACGAAACCGGGTTCACCCCCTCGGCTCCCGGACTAAGACACATTAACTTCTTTTAAAAGATTACAATGTCATATGGTTTTAAAACATCTAGCCCAGGGGTCGGCAACCCGCGGCTCTAGAGCCGCATGCGGCTCTTTAGCGCCGCCCTAGTGGCTCCTGGAGCTTTTTCAATAAAGGTTTCACCTTTTTTTCCTTTTTTTCCCCTTTTTCGCTTCTTTTTTTCTTCCTTTTTTTCCTCTTTCTTTCTCTTTTTTTTCTCTTTTTTTCCTTTTTTCTTTCTTTTCTTGTTTTTTTTTTTGCTTTTTTCTTCTTTTTTTCTTCCTTTTTTTCTCTTTCTTTGTCTTTATTTTCTCTTTTTTTCTCTTTTTTCTCTTTTTTCCCTTTTTTTGCTTTTTTCCCTTTCTTTTCTTGTTTTTTTTCTTTTTTCTTCTTTCTTTCCTTTTTTCCACTTTTTTTCTTCCTTTTTCCTTTCCTTTTTAATCTCGACATTTCCACTTTTTTCTCAACATTTGAACTTTTTTCTCGAGATTGTACTTCAACGTTAATCTCAACATTTTGACTTTTTTCTCTAAATTTTTACTTTTTTCTCCACATTTTGACTTTTTTTCGACATTTCTCCTTTCACCATTTGTCTTCATTCTAAGGCTGATACAAGACCTTTCATTTTTTACGGCTCCAGACATGTTCGTTTTTTGTGTTTTTGGTCCAATATGGCTCTTTCAACATTTTAGGTTGCCGACCCCTGCTCTAGCCCAATTCACTGATTATTAGTAAGTGTGGTCGACCTTATGAAGGCAGGTTGCTTGTGTCTTAAAACGGTGTCAAAAGGGAAAGAGAACAGCAATGAGGACTCAATCATTCCACAGTCGTGCTGTAATTGTAAAGGGATCAGCCTTTAAATGTTATATATTTCAGTAGCCTTTAGGGGCAGGCCTGATTTTTTAGGAATTTGATGCTGCATTTCGTCATCTGACCAGCAGGTGTCACCAAATCTCCATTTACAAACAACCAGTCTTTTAGTGAAATGATAAAAAATAAAGTATAGCTTTAGTGTCCCTATGTCTTTTTGAAAGAAAAAAATACTAATTTATTAATTTTTAACTCTGAGAGTAAAGAGATCTGTGTTGTATTTATCAATTTACAATAGGTTCAATAATCTTTTATCAGAGAGCTGGTCCTGAAGTTCAGTCATTATAACATTGAACCACCAGGGGTCGCCCTTCAACAACTAGTAGATGGTGAGGAGATTTTTGTAAACTATTAACTATCAGCGAGATCAGTAGAACCAGTGCAGTGGCGTCAATTCAGTGGAAGCTAAGGTATGGCAAGGTCACGAGTCACAGAACTGAACTAGAGTATCAATCAACACGTCCAGCAAATACTAACACAGAAGTTTATGTAGCTTATCTGTGGTCAAGAAAATTGGAACTTTTTCAAATGCAGTCTCGCTCACTGCAAAAACTCAAACTCTTACCAGGAATATTTGTCTTATTTCTAGTTAAAATGTCTCATTTTTAGTCAAAAAATCTCATTACACTTAAAACAAGAGTCATCACCAGAAAAATAACTTGTTATTTGACCATTTTCACCTGTTTCAAGTAAATTTTCACTTGCAATAAGTAGAAAAATCTGCCAGTGGGACAAGATTTATCTTCTCATTACAAGCAAAAATCTTGTTCCACTGGCAGATTTTAAGTTCTTATTTTAAGTGAAAATCTACTTGAAACAGGTGAAAATTGTTGTTTTTGAGTCTTGTCTTAAATGTAATGAGATTTTTTTTGTATTGTTTGTATTGCTTTTATGTTTTTATATTATATTTATTTTATTCTACTTTTTTTTTTTTTTGCTTCCTTTGCACTTTGGTGGGAACATCCCAACCAATCTCATTGTGACTTGAGCACAACGACGATTCTATTTTTTTTTGACTGAAAATTAGACATTTTAACTAGAAAAAAGACAAATATTCTTGTTAAGAATTTGAGTTTTTGCAGTGTATAATAACTAGTGAAATCGATATGTATTAAGTAATAGAATAATCAATACAAAAAGACACAGAGTAATTCCATAAATGTATTTAAAAAACAAACATTTACATTTTCCCTTGAAGCCGAGGTGTGGCGGCTGCCATACCTTGCCATACCCAATTGCCATACCCCTGAACCAGTTGTACTAAGAACATATTTTTTTAATAATCTAACAGCATCCATTATTGAGTGAGACAATACAGCCCAAGTTGGTTCATTTAGAGAAGAATCAGCAACTTACAGAGCGTAGATGAGGTAGGAACCTCTCGATGTCGTTCATGTCTATTCCATCATCTTCAGCAAACTTGTTTTTGTTCATCCTGAAAGAGAGGAAAAACACAAAACTCAGACTCATGTCAGACTCACTCAATTGTACCTCAGATACAATTATTAACACATTGCCTAGATCAGGGGTCGGCAACCCAAAATGTTGAAAGAGCCGTATTGGACCAAAAACACAAAAAACTAATATGTCTGGAGCCGCAAAAAATGAAAAGTCTTGTATAAGCCTTAGAATGAAGGCAACACATGCTGCATGTATCTATATTATTTATAACTGGGGAAGATTTTTTTTTCATTATGCACTTTGAGAAAAAAGTCAAAATGTTGAGAAAAAAGTTGAAATGTTGGGGAAAAGTCAAAATTTCAAGAAAAAAGTCTAAATGTTGAGAAAAAAGTCAAAATGTCGAGAAATAGTCAAGAATTCGTGAAATGTCGAGAAAAAAGTCAAAATTTCGAGAGAAAAAGTTGAAATGTCGAGATTAAAAAGGAAAGGAAAAAGGAAGAAAAAAAGAAGAAAAAAAGAAAAAGGAAAAAAAGAAGAAAAAAAAGAAGAAAAGAAAAAAAGGGAAAAAAGGAAAAAAAAGAGAAAAAAGGAAAAAAAATAAAAAAAGAAGAAAAAAAGAAAAGAAAAAAAAGGTCAAACATTTTTGAAAAGCTCCAGGAGCCACTAGGGCGGCGCTAAAGAGCCGCATGCGGCTCTAGAGCCGCGGGTTGCTGATCCCTGGCCTAGACAACAAGGAGTTACTTAAAACATATTGACAGACTAACAGTGGCAGCACTTGTCAATGGAAAACTACAGAGACATATATATTAATCTGTATCTCACCCCTCTCTGTCAATGTGTGGCAGGTGCTTTGGCATTCCTCTGAAGTGTTTTCTGTGGAAGTGGCTGAAGTCCAGCTTCTCCGGCTGCACATCCCAACCTGCACCTCTACACCAAGGAAACAAAATAACCGTTAAAAGAGAAAGAGGAACAAGGCAGGAGAAAAGTGGCAAATCAAAGATTCCAAATGATCTTGTATTACATCAGTGTGTGAAAAATGTGCATTATTTTTTCTAAATAATGAGGCACAAACATTCATCACATCTCAAATCCTTTCTACAGATCCTTTCTTTTGTTTTGAAGAGGGCTTCTGTATAGCCATTTTCAAACACTAATTTGGTTGTGTTTGATGTCTGATTTTACGTGATTAACATGTAAAATAATTAGTCTGAGTGGTTGAATTTTATATTTATATAACTTATCTTAGCCATGACTAACTGGTAAGGTTAGGAAACTCTTAAGTGCTTGAATAAAACATCTAAAGATTGTAATAGGAGTTACATTTTTTTCTTTATCCATACAAGATACCAAAGTTGTTGGTTTTATGTTTTTTTAATGTATTTTTAAATATAATCATGTGCATTATTGTACATGTCGGTTTATTACTATATATATATATATATATATATATATATATATATATATATATATATATATATATATATATATATATTTATTAGGCCTGTGTTGAAAAAATCGATTTCCCAATTCTAAATCGATTCTCATATTAATTCCTAAAAATCGATTCATATGTCTAAAGATCGAATTTTTTTTATTTATTTATTTATTTTTTTATTTATTTTTTTGGGGGGGGGGTTTCTTTTATTTATTTATGTATTTGTTTTTTTTCATCATTACATTACAACTTTTGGTTATTTTTTTGTTTATCCCCAAAAAAGGAATGTTTTGTTGGACACGAGAATAACTGGTGCCATGTTTTTGCCTTTAAATATGTTTAAAGGTATGAAAACATTAAAGTGTTAGGTTATAATTGCATAAATTGTCTATATTTCATTACTTTATATACTGTCTTGGGTTTACATTTGCAAAAAATGCTAAAAAACCAAATGCTCAAAAATGAAAAACCAAAATAGACCGAAAATGGAACAAATAAAAACGGAATGTGGGAAAAAATAAAACCAATTTCATCCGTCTCTGTTTCCTCCCTGGATCTGTTTGGTGATTCTGACCCACGATGTTTCTGAAAGCAGTTCTATCAGCATTCTGGGAGCTGATTGGTCCTTACAGCATCATTAGCTGCAATACTTGCTGTTGAATCTCAATATAATACTAGTATTAATATGTTGCAGAACTACAGTCATATAATTCATGCAACAGCTGAAAAAACAGTTTTAATAACACTAACCCAAATCAATATGGGAATCGAATCGAATCTTGATAATCGATTCTGAATCTTAAGAATCGGAATCGAATCGATTCTTGACATTTGAATCGATCCCCAGCCCTCACACACACACACACACACACACACACACACACACACACACACACACACACACACACACACACACACACACACACACACACACACACACACACACACACACACACACACACACACACACACACACACACCACACACACACACACACACACACACACACACACACACACACACACACACACACACACACACACACACACACACACACACACACACCACACACCACACACACACACACACACACACACACACACACACAATCCTTGTGTATCAGCAATAAACCACTCTGAGTTTATGTTATAGCAGCTTGTTGATTTACTGAAAAAAAATGAGGAAAAAAAAGGAAAAAACTATTTTTTACTATGGAGTAGAAAGCTTGGAACGCCACCTTTGCGACACAGCTTTAATTAAGGGTGCAAAAGTGACTAAATTACAACCAGCAGAGTGTGGGTGAGGGCAGATCCTCCCACTGCGCCAGCTGCTCAGATGTGCCAGCGTGGCTGGAACTCGGGCAAAGAGAGCTGCTGTGCAGACGTTGCCATGGCAACCAGACCTCCCTTCGTTGTCCTAAATGTTTTGGTTATTATTTCATCCGTTCCCCCAACCCCACGCACACACACTTCTCTTTCAGATCAAACTCGCAGAGATCACGTACTGAAGACAGTAGCAAGATCAGCCCTCGGCAGAGGCAGATGAGCTTCCTTTTAAATGAGATATAAACATTGCAGAAGAGTGAAGTCAAATATCTATCCTTCCCCAAAATGGTGTTTTTTGTTTTTTAATGGAAGTGCAACCAAACAGGCTATTTGTTTTCAGCATTTGTTCCTTTGCATAGACAGAATAAGTGCAGAAACATGTCTAGAGGAAAGTGTTACGGATGAATGCTGGGTAATATTGTCCTAAGCTATTCTAGAGAACTGTAATTAAAGACAAAGGCACTATCAAACCTCAAAATACAATGATAAGTAGGAATGGGCGATATTTTACCATTCACGATATACCTCGCGGTAAAAACGATAAATTCCCCTTGATGACGTTTTTGTGTAAAGCTGATTTATGGTTCTGCGTTAAATCCACGCACAATGTACGTGAAGGAAGGAAGGAAGGAAGGAAGGAAGGAAGGAAGGAAGGAAGGAAGGAAGGAAGGAAGGAAGGAAGGAAGGAAGGAAGGAAGGAAGGAAGGAAGGAAGGAAGGAAGGAAGGAAGGAAAGGGGAGAAGGAAGGGAGAAAACAAGGAAAGGAGGAAGGAAGGAAGGAAGGAAGGAAGGAAGGAAGGAAGGAAGGAAGGAAGGAAGGAAGGAAGGAAGGAAAGAGGAAGGGAAGAAGGAAGGAGAGAGCAGTAGGAAAGAAGGAAGGAAGGAAGGAAGGAAGGAAGGAAGGAAGGAAGGAAGGAAGGAAGGAAGGAAGGAAGGAAGGGAGAAAAGAGGAAGGGAAGAAGGGAGAAAAGAGGAAGGGAAGAAGGAAGGAAGGAAGGAAGGAAGGAAGGAAGGAAGGAAGGAAGGAAGGAAGGAAGGAAGGAAGGAAGGAAGGAAGGAAGGAAGGAAGGAAGGAAGGAAGGAAGGAAGGAAAGGGGAGAAGGAAGGGAGAAAACAAGGAAAGGAGGAAGGGAGAAAACAAGGAAAGGAGGAAGGAAGGAAGGAAGGAAGGAAGGAAGGAAGGAAGGAAGGAAGGAAGGAAGGAAGGAAGGAAGGAAGGAAGGAAGGAAGGAAGGAAGGAAAGAGGAAGGGAAGAAGGAAGGAGAGAGCAGTAGGAAAGAAGGAAGGAAGGAAGGAAGGAAGGAAGGGAGAAAAGAGGAAGGGAAGAAGGAAGGAAGGAAGGAAGGAAGGAAGGAAGGAAGGAAGGAAGGAAGGAAGGAAGGAGAGAGCAGGAGGAAAGAAGGAAGGAAGGGAAAAAAGAAGGAAGGAAGGAAGGAAGGAAGGAAAGAAGGAAAGGGGAGAAGGAAGGGAGAAAACAAGGAAAGGAGGAAGGAAGGAAGGAAGGAAGGAAGGAAGGAAGGAAGGAAGGAAGGAAGGAAGGAAGGAAGGGAAGAAGGAAGGAAGGGAAGAAGGAAGGAAGGGAAGAAGGAAGGAGAGAGCAGTAGGAAGGAAGGAAGGAAGGAAGGGAAGAAGGAAGGAAGGAAGGAAGGAAGGAAATGAGCCTGAAAGAAAGAAAGAAAGAAAGAAAGAAAGAAAGAAAGAAAGAAAGAAAGAAAGAAAGAAAGAAAGAAAGAAAGAAAGAAAGAAAGAAAGAAAGAAAGAAAGAAAGAAAGAAAGAAAGAAAGAAAGAAAGAAAGAAAGAAAGAAAGAAAGAAGGATAAATTCCCGTTGATGACGTTTTTGTGTAACAAACATTTATAGTTACAAAGATGGAGTTGAATTGGTATTTTTTTATCGTCATTTTTATCGTTATCGGGATAAATGCCAGAAATTATCGTGATACATTTTTTATTCCATATTATATTCCATCTATATATATATATATATATTATATATATTCCATCCCTAATGATAAGACAAGCAAAGTCCAATTTTGAGGGAATCAAAAACAGCAAGAACTGTAACTGTGCTCGATTACAGCTCATTCTAAAATATGAAAGCAGCAGACAAACAGCTCTGAGGTTGCGTTAGCATTCAACACACGATCCTGTGGAAACGGTTTGAATCCCTGAGTCTGCAGACAGCTGCAAAGTAGGAACTGTGTGAGTCAGTTAGGTACCTACCCATGCGAGTCCATCGTGTTAGCAGCCCATATGTCTGTTCCCAGGATGTCAAAGGAGCCATCTTTGTTCCCATTCTGGGCAGCACAAAAAGAAAGCAACATGCACATTTTCAGCACTGCAGCTTTCAAACAGTCACATACCCAAGTTAGTCAGCTTTCACATATCATTCTGTCTTCCTACTGCACATCCAGAAAGCAAATCACAGAATTAGACACAAAAAGACTGAGATCCAGTCAAGGTCCAAACACGCTGGATCCTACAGTTCCCACACTGCAAAAACAACCTCTAGAAATAACACCAATGTTCCATAAATCTAGTCAAACTTAACTTATTTTGAGCAGAAATATCTTAAGCTATGGGGTAAGAAATTACGACGGAGTATTAGGGCCAAACTAAGACAAAAAAAAAAGGAAATTACGAGAATAAAGTCATAATAATATGAGAATAAAGTCGTAAAATTACGAGAATAAAGTTGTAATATTAAATATATTATTATAAATATATAAGTATAACTTCACAAGATGCTCAATATTCCTCATTTTAACACAGGGAGAAGATGCTCTTCCTGTTACAGTTCTCATAAATATATTCTCATAATATTACGACTTTATTCTCATAATATTACGACTTTATTCTCGTAATATTACGACTTTATTCTCGTAATATTACGACTTTATTCTCGTAATTTTACGACTTTATTCTCATTATATTATGACTTTATTCTCGTAATGTTACGACTTTATTCTCGATATATTATGACTTTATTCTCGTAATATTACGACTTTATTCTCGTAATATTACGACTTTATTCTCGTAATATTACGACTTTATTCTATTGCAACTTTATTCTCGCAACATTATGACTTTATTCTCGTAATTTTACGACTTTATTCTCCTAATATTACGACTTTATTCTATTGCGACTTTATTCTCGCAACATTATGACTTTATTCTCATAATATTACGACTTTATTCTCGTAATATAATATAACGACTTTATTCTCGTAATATAATATTACAACTTTATTCTCGTAATATAATATTACGACTTTATTCTCATAATATTACGACTTTATTCTATTACAACTTTATTCTCGCAACATTATGACTTTATTCTCGTAATTTCCAATTATTTTTTGTCTTAGTTTGGCCCTAACACTCCGTCGTAAGAAATAATGTCTTGGCTAGGATTCTTAAAACTAGCAAAAAATTTAAAAAACATCTCCTAATTTTCTCCAAACAAGTCTTTTTTTTGCTTTCTTAGAAAAGTGTTTTTACAGGCAATCAAGCTTCTGAAAGGTCTGTCAGTAAATGCCACATGGTCAGTTTGCAACAAATACTGTATGTTTTAAAAACGTCTTGACATGAAACATCCAGTTGCCATCAGAGGAACCTGATAACATCGCTAAGACTTTATCTTTTTAATACTTGACAACGCCCCTTCAGAAGCTTTGCTTTGTGAATTAGTTTCTCTTTTTCTGTTCAGCTGCGACTACTGGAGAAAACAAGTCTAAACCGACACATGAAACAGCAATAAAAAGCTCACACAGATGTTTTTGTACCTTGGCCGGACCCTTGAACTGGTTGTTCCGTCCTCTGCTGCCAGAGCGAGACCCAGATCCAGGTCTGGAGCCTGAACTGGGCCTTGAACCCGTGCTGCCATTACTGCTGTGTTCCCACTCATCCTGCAAGAGCAGGAAAGAAAAACATTCAAGCGTATTAGTCATACACGGGACGCATGAGTAAAACAAAGGAGCTCATAGTTACGTTTTAAGAAAATAAAAGATTTATGAAAGAAAACTTTGTTGATCTTTAATTAGTTTTAGATAAATCGGATGGTCTAAATCAGGGGTGTCAAATATACGGCCAGAGAGGTTTTCATGCGGCCCGCGAGAAGTTTCCAAGGCAAAAAAAACGAAATGTTAATTTACAATAAAAAGGAAGGCATAAATAATTGCCTTGAATCGCAGCATATCCGATAATATATTTCTTCTACAAATCCATCGTTATTCCACAAATAGAGCAGTTTGACATTTTTTTTGTTTTCTAGAATGCATTTGCCGATTTTATTTCTTTTTAGATAGTCGTTTATTTTTATTAACTGACTACCATTATATATTTTCGCAGGAAAGATAAACGCTAAAAAAGATGATAGAAGATATTTATTCAGAGAACTTCAGTTTTGAATACGAGGATAGTGACAAAGTAAAACAGTTAAAAAAGAAGTGCTGACTTTTTCGGCTCACTGGCGTAAATATCCGCACCAATTTTTAAAAATAAATACACTTAATTATACTGGAAAAATCTCTAAATCGCAAAGAAACACTCTCGGATGTAATAAGAAAGATTTTGCTTTTAATTAAATTTCCTATAAAAAAGTTAAATATAAAAAAACATGTTTCTGTTTATCTTTGTAAAATTATATTAAAAGTATCTTACATAATTGGAAAAGAAACGAGAAATTTCAAGAAAAGATCCTGAAGAAATATATTTTACATAATTAGAGTGTAAACAAAGTGCATATTTCCTTTAAAATTAACTAAACTGATATTGGATTAGATAACAATAGTAAAAAAAAAAGAATTAGAAAAAAAAACATTTCTCACCGTTTTTGTTATTTTGAGCGTGCGGCCCGCGAGAAAAAAATTGGTCAAATCCGGCCCGCCAAGCAAAATGAGTTTGACACCCCTGGTCTAAATAAAACTATGCCCATGAACAAATATCACTTATCTCTATTGTTATCCAGCCACTGATTTTGTCAGGAGAGGCTATGGCTCAATTTATCTTACTTTTATATTTATTTTCTGTGTATACAGGGAGTAAAAAAACTAATACTAATACAATTCAGCACATGGTTCACTCCAAATATGTGTACCAATGCTGAACCGGCGTAGCTAAGCAGATTCAATAAGCTACTATACCTACCAAGCTGATTTCTGTTACTACTTGTTTAACTTTATTTCTCTTCTTTTTTCTTTCTCCCAAGACTGTTATGGCTACTGTTTTTTGTATACCACAAGACAGCACATGATCCTTGGATCAAGAGTGGTGATCAGCTGCAAAATATTACATAAAATGTTAATCCCACGTGCTGCTCCTAAATCGATTCCCTCAACCACCACAAACAGTTTGCAGTTAAACAAACGCTGATATTTAGCAGTCAAGTTGACTGATAATTCATTCAGCATTATTCAGTTACTAGCTCTAGCATCACATCCCATGTTAGTCATCAAGAGCATCCTCTGCTGCAAGCATGTGCGAGCTGATGAGCTGTGAAACACTCTGGGCTGATGTTAACACATTTAAACACTTACTTTAACTGCTAACTTCTTTTTTATATATATATATTTTATTTATTTTCCCCCATTTTTATCCCCCAGTGCTCCTACCTAAGTCAGTCCTGGGCATTGCTCCCTCTACCAGCCCCGGGAGGAGACTAGACTGAGCTCATTCAAGTTAGGGCTGGGCGATATATCGAGATTTTAATATATATCGATATATTTTCAAACGCTATATGGTACGAGACAATATCGTTTATATCGATTATTAAAACATTTTTTTTTTATATTTTTTTTTATGATTTTGATATAGCTTATTTTGTGAAAAATTGACTTGAATGTTTTATTTGAGATTTGCACAAATGTTTTGTTATTTGCACAACTTTCAACCTCAGTGCCCGTTACTGTCTACATTGTATTAATTGCACAGTGTATTTTAATTTAATTGTTATGCAGGAAAGGGATATTTGTTTTATTTCATTCAAGAAGCATTTTTATTCTATATATGCAGGCAGTTTATTTTTATTTCATTTGTTTTATACATCTTGATATTGTGCAGACCTCTGTTAATAAAGGAACCTGTGTGACATTTGACACAAGGCTTTGTATTAAAACTGACTGTTTTTTTAAGGGTTTGCCTCAGAATAAAATGAAGCTAACAGAGATGCTATGCTATAATGCTTTGGGAGAAACCCCAATTATGGCACAGAAAAAATATCGATATATATCGAGTATCGCCATTCAGCTAGAAAATATCAAGATATGACTTTTGGTCCATATCGCCCAGCCCTAATTCAAATCACAGCTAACCTTAACACACACAAGCAAATCTCACACTGGTGGTTCTTTAGTCACCAGAAGGTCTATGAGAGAAGAAGACTGTGGAGGCGAAAGCAGAATAAAGACTAAAAACATGGATCAATCTATCATATAATTACTATTTTGCACACAAATTACTGCTCATTAAAGCAAAAGATTCCTCCATGCCCATGATAGCAGACACACTCAGCCATACTAACAAATTTAGAGTTAAACCAATGCACATACAGGACTGTCTCAGAAAATTAGAATATTGTGATAAAGTCCTTTATTTTCTGTAATGCAATTAAAAAAAACAAAAATAATAATAATAATAATAATACATGTCAAAAATGTCATACATTCTGGATTCATTACAAATCAGCTGAAATATTGCAAGCCTTTTATTATTTTAATATTGGTGATTATGGTTTACAGTTTAAGATTAAGATTCCCAGAATATTCTAATTTTTTGAGATAGGATATTTGAGTTTTCTTAAGCTGTAAACCATGATCAGCAATATTAAAATAATAAAAGGCTTGCAATATTTCAGTTGATTTGTAATGAATCCAGAATGTATGACATTTTTGCATTACAGAAAATATAGGACTTTATCGGAATATTCTAATTTTCTGAGACAGTCCTGTACTGTTAAAGGTCTTAGCAACATCCCTACGCTCAAATGTATTAATTCCCCTTTAAGTGCAGATGATGCTTCTGCATCTAAACCATGCACAGTCCATGTGGTGCATGTTAGGCTACAATGTAGAGTCTCCAGCTATGATGGACCTATGATGCAACTGCGTCGTAGTAACGCAACTATGTTGCAAATTTAAAGCAGAAGTACAAAAACTGGTCACTACTCCGTTTGTTATTGTAAATATTAATCTATTAAAGCCTCATATAGAAGGAGTTAAATTTGTAATTGACACCAGAGGTGTCAAATAACGAAGTACAAATACTTCGTTACCTTACTTACAGTAAGTAGAAATTTTGGTATCTATACTTCACTGGAGTAATTATTTTTCAGACGACTTTTTACTTTTACTCCTTACATTTTCACGCAATTATCTGTACTTTTTACTCCTTACATTTTAAAAACAGCCTTGTTACTCTATTTCATTTCGGCCTTTAAATAAAAACTATCCAGTTAAATTGCTCCATCCGGATAGAGTGAATTTGGTTGTGGTTGTTTCAGATGTTCTTGTCCAGTTTTGTTCTTACATCCGTTCCCTCAGATTCCTGCAACTAAACTTGGATGTACATTCCAATAAAGGTTAGGATAAATGATAACATGCCTCTGAAGTTTGACTTTTTGCACCATTACAATACTTATAGGCAACTAGTCATCATATCTCCTGCTCTCTGAAACACATGTTAATGCTCAATAGTACACATATATGCTTCTTTAATATATTTATATTATACTAAGATACATTCATTTTCAATGGCCTTTGTCCTTAATGGCTTTTTTCCCCCTTACATTACTTTTACTTTTATACTTTAAGTAGTTTTGAAACCAGTACTTTTATACTTTTACTTGAGTAAAAAACTTGAGATGATACTTCAACTTCTACAGGAGTATTTTTAAACTCTAGTATCTATACTTCTACCTGAGTAATGAATGTGAATACTTTTGACACCTCTGATTGACACAAACACACTTACAGGTTTCCCCGAGCCTCTTCCCTGCGATGACGTCCAACTACCATCCCTCTTCTCGATGCAGTCGTCTGTCCACTGGGGGAGAAATACACAGGAAAAGACGCCATCATATCATTTCTGAAGGTTTCTCTCTTTTTCTGTGACTGACTTATAATATTGTCTGAGCTATTGAAAATTATATTGAAGGACAACTTAATGTTTCTAAGTTTTGTTTTAGTCTTGCAGGCCACTCAAAAAATTCTTCACATTCATGGCCCAGCATGTGATTGCAAAATGAACGACATTGATGTATTACACAAATAAGATACAAATCAGCATAATGTCAAAGACAAGTAGGCACTTTAATAATCAGGAGCCTATGATTTACTGATGACAATAAATGTGACTGTATTACGTTTAACTGGATTGAAATGAGTCTATTTTATCTGTGAATCAGACTTAAACTTGATTTCAAACATACTTTCGCAAGGCTAAACATAAAACAAATGTGTATTTCTGTCACAGGTGTAAAATTATGGCATGGACAAAGCAAGGAACTGAAAAGTTGCACAAGTTTGTATCAGCTTAAGAAAATGTTTAAAAAAGAAAAGATAAGTGCCTACAAAAAAGAAGAAGGAGAAAGAGAAAAAAAATAGATAGAAGAGTGGTATTTTTGTTTGTTTTCTTGTTATAAATATGTGTATAGATTAGGCATGGGGCGATATACGATATTATTGTATATCGCGATAAAAAACGGCCACGATAACGTTATCGTGGGGTACTGTAATTATCGCCAATTTTTTTTTTGTCACACAAGGCTACCAGCCAGGTAGAAGCCAGTGTTATTTTTTTCATGTATTTTATTAATATTATTTATTATTATTATTTATTTAATATTTTTTCAGAGAGTAGTACAATCCGTGTGCATTTGACTACTGTGGCACTTTATTTTCACTCAATCTTTGTGTTGGCCATGCAGCTTTTGTTTTGTATACTACAGAGCAGTGCCTTTATTTTATTATTTTTCCAGAGAGCCGTACTAAGTAGCAGGCAGCCAGCCACTGAGTAATACAATCAGTGTGCATTTGGCTCTACTTTGTCACTTTATTTCTATTTGTCACTTATTTCTTTCGACTCTCAGGGAAGTATTTTCTTATAAAAAAAAGAAAGTTCAAATAAGTACCGGTACCGGTACTATAGTTTACACTTTGTAATGCATAACATTTACAGTACACTATTTGTTCTCTACCTCAAGTGTCACTGTGTTGAGAATGATTTGAGAATAAATGTTCTGAAGGAACCAGTGGATCCACGGTTAGTGTTTTTCCTTGCATTTTAAGAATTTTATAAGCGACACGCTAATATCGTGATAATATCGTAATCGTGATATTTTTGTCCACTAATATCGTGATATGAAATTTTCATATCGTCCCATGCCTAGTATAGATAGATTGGTGTGCAGTAAGTCAACGTAATTGTATTAAGAGAGAGGGGCAGGTATCATAAGTTTTCTTCTTCCTGCTCCTTTTCTTTCATGGTGATAATGTGTACTTCATGGAATTTTGTACAACATCATTAAGAAGATATACCATGAATGGAATAAATGAAATGAAATGAAAATGAAATAAATATAGTGAAATGAATAATGATGTGAACTTGCACTATATTACAAACTAATTCAAACTCAATACACATTTCACACAAGTGACTGATTTGAAACAAACCCGTGGCGTCAATTCAGTGGAAGCTAAGGTATGGCAAGGTTACGAGTCACAGAACTTAACTAGAGTATCAATCAACACGTCCAGCAAATACTCATCACAGAAGTCTATGTAGCTTATCTGTGTGGTCAAGAAAACTGGAACTTTTTCAAATGCAGTCTCGCTCACTGCAAAAACTCAAAATCTTACCAGGAATATTTTTCTTATTTCTAGTTAAAATGTCTAGTCATTTTTAGTCTCATTACACTTAAAACAAGAGTCATTGCCAGAAAAATAACTTATTTGACCATTTTCACCTGTTTCAAGTAAATTTTCAATTGAAATAAGTAGAAAAATCTGCCAGTGGGACAAGATTTATCTTCTCATTACAAGCAAAAAAAAAAATGTTCTACTTATTTTAATGGAAAATCTACTTGAAACGGGTGAAAATTGTTGTTTTTTTAGAGTTTTTGAGTCTTGTCTTAAATGTAATGAGATTTTTTTGACTAAAAATGAGACAGTTTAACTAGAAATAAGACAAATATTCTTAAGAATTTGAGTTTTTGCAGTGTAATAACTAGTGAAATCGATCATGTTGTTCTGATTTGCATTTTTTAGTTATTTTATATTATTAAATAATAGAATAATCAATACAAAATGATGTATTTAAAACATTAAATGTATTTAAAAAACAAACATTTACATTTTCCCTTGAAGCAAAGGTGTGGCGGCTGCCGTACCTTCATACCCAATTGACGCCCCTGAAACGAACTATAGCCCTTTAGCTTGTTCTAAACAGGTAAGCCGAACAGAGAGAACAGATATGAGGTGAATTAATATAAGTAATGAAGCTCCAACCTCGGGCACCTTGCCACCGTTGTCCAAGTCCAACTCTCCATCTGCCTTGTCTCCCAGAATCCCCTGAACCTGGTACTCCAACACGTAGCTGTCGATGAAGCGCTCCAGCTCTTCTATCTCCTGCGAGCGCGTGCTTCCTGCCTCAGACGATGCAGACGCCACCGAGGAGTTCTCCATGGCAACTGTCGCTGAGATGGGAGGAGGGGGAGGAGGAAGGGGGGAGGAGGGAGGAAAGTGACCTGCGACGAGAGGAGGATAGAGAGGGGAGGATGAGGTTAGGGAAAAATTCAGCACGATGAAGACATTTACATATTTTCAGCTTTGATGGGATGTCACGAAAGATAATGACTTGCAATAATGACTGCAAACCCAAGACAAGAGCAGAAGATGATTAATACTATTTACATGTCACTATTAGGGCTGGGCGATATGGACCAAAAGTCATATCTCCATATTTTCTAGCTGAATGGCGATACTCGATATATATCGATATTTTTTCTGTGCCATAATTGGGGTTTCCCCCAAAGCATTATAGCATAGCATCTCTGTTAGCTTCATTTTTTTCTGAGGCAAACCCTTAAAAAAAACAGTCAGTTTTAATACAAAGCCTCGTGCCAAATGTCACACAGGTTCCTTTATTAACAGAGGTCTGCACAATATCAAAATGTATAAAACAAATGAAATAAAAATAAACTGCCTGCATATATAGAATAAAAATGCTTCTTGAATAGAAATCAAACAAATATCCCTTTCCTGCATAACAATTAAATTAAAATACACTGTGCAATTAATACAATTTAGACAGTAACAGGCAGACTTTTCCACTGAGGTTGACAGTTGTGCAAATCACAAAACATTTGTGCAAATCCCAGATAAAACATTCAACTCAATTTGTCACAAAATAAGCTATATCAAAATCATAAAAAAAAAATATTATTATTATTTTTTTTTTAAATCGATATAAACGATATTGTCTCGTACCATATCGCGTTTGAAAATATATCGATATATATTAAAATCTCGATATATCGCCCAGCCCTAGCAAGTAGACACAAATTAAACTTTGGCAATCGTCTAAAAATAGCTATAAACACGTTCAATGTGATATTCACATATGACTAAGTATAAAACCAGATAAACTACAAACTACGACCCTCTCTGATTGCATCCTTATATGCACCTTGGTGCTCCCTTGACGTCAGACCATTAAAAGAAGACGCGTGTCCTCCCCATGGTCAGTAATATCCGTATATGCATTTCTTGTGTTTCAGCAAAGTGCCCTCATCGAGCCAGGGCCGGGTTGTCACTCAGATTATATCAAATCCATCTTTTTGAAAAGTCTCCGGCTCATCTCTGCAAATATTTCCTCTCCAAACTATTTCTGGCGTCATTGCTCACACGCCTCTTTGTGTCCATGTCTCGGGTTTGTTTTTCTGCTTCTACCGTGCCTCCCCTCTCTGTCAGAGAGCTGTGTGTGAGATCACCTGACCCCCGGCCAACGGGGAAGCAGCTTCCCGCCTGCCCGCCTATTACTAAGCTCCTTTACATCATGGCTTGATCACCAGCCATGCAAAGAGGATTTATGGCTGGAGCACGCAGAATGCTATCTGCTGAGCCCTGGGGACTCACTGGGGGAACCCTGTGCGTATGCAGCCGACACAAGTCAGCGACACAAGGTCCAAAGCCTTTGTTTTGGTCCAGACTGCAGGACAATCTACTGACGGGCTGCATATCCTCAAACCTCTGCAGCATATTCTTTTATAAACCGAATGGTACCAAACTGTGTAGTAGGAATGGGCGATATTTTACCGTTCACGAAATACCGTCAAAAAAATTTCTCACGATAAGAATTTGTCATCTCGGTAAAAACGATAAATTCCCGTTGATGTTTTTGTGTAAAACTGATTTATGGTTCTGTGTTAAATCCACACACAACATACGTGAAGGAAGGAAGGAAGGAAGGAAGGAAGGAAGGAAGGAAGGAAGGAAGGAAGGAAGGAAGGAAGGAAGGAAGGAAGGAAGGAAGGAAGGAAGGAAGGAAGGAAGGAAGGAAGGAAGGAAGGAAGGAAGGAAGGAAGGAAGGAAGGAAAAAAAGGAAGGAAGGGAAAAAAAGGAAGGAAGGAAGGAAGGAAGGAAGGAAGGAAGGAAGGAAGGAAGGAAGGAAGGAAGGAAGGAAGGAAGGAAGGAAGGAAGGAAGGAAGGAAGGGAAAAAAGGAAGGAAGGAAGGGAAAAAAGGAGGGAAGGAAGGAAGGAAGGAAGGAAGGAAGGAAGGAAGGAAGGAAGGAAGGAAGGAAGGAAGGAAGGAAGGAAGGAAGGAAGGGAAGAAGGAAGGAAGGGAAAAAAGAAGGAAGGAAGGAAGGAAGGAAGGGAAGAAGGAAGGAAGGGAAAAAAGAAGGAAGGAAGGGAAAAAAGAAGGAAAGAAGGAAGGGAAAAAAGAAGGAAGGAAGGAAGGAAGGAAGGAAGGAAGGAAGGAAGGAAGGAAGGAAGGAAGGAAGGAAGGAAGGAAGGAAGGAAGGAAGGAAGGAAGGAAGGAAGGGAAAAAAGAAGGAAGGAAGGAAGGGAAAAAAGAAGGAAGGAAGGAAGGGAAAAAAGAAGGAAGGAAGGAAGGAAGGAAGGAAGGAAGGAAGGAAGGAAGGAAGGAAGGAAGGAAGGAAGGAAGGAAGGAAGGAAGGAAGGAAGGAAGGAAGGGAAGAAGGAAGGAAGGAAGGAAGGGAAAAAAGAAGGAAGGAAGGAAGGGAAGAAGGAAGGGAAAAAAGAAGGAAGGAAGGAAGGAAGGAAGGAAGGAAGGAAGGAAGGAAGGAAGGAAGGAAGGGAAAAAAGAAGGAAGGAAAAAAAGAAGGAAGGAAGGAAGGAAGGAAATGAGCCTGAAAGAAAGAAAGAAAGAAAGAAAGAAAGAAAGAAAGAAAGAAAGAAAGAAAGAAAGAAAGAAAGAAAGAAAGAAAGAAAGAAAGAAAGAAAGAAAGAAAGAAAGAAAGAAAGAAAGAAAGAAAGAAAGAAAGAAAGAAAGGAGCCAGAAAGAAAGAAAGAAAAAAGGATAAATTCCTGTTGATGACGTTTTTGTATAAACATGTGAGAGCGAGATAGATTTATAGTAGAAAAGGTGGAGTTGAATTGGTATTTTTTTTATCGTCATTTTTATCATTATCAGGATAAATGCCAGAAATTATCGTGATACATTTTTTAGTCCATACCGCCCATCCCTAGTGTGTAGTCGTAACTTTTCAAACAGAAGCCCTTTTTCACTGAGTTCACATGTTCTTTATTTAATCTTTATCTATTGTTTTACTTCATTCGTACTGCAAAGAGTATAAGACAGGCCTGAGGTTCAGCCGCAGGGCAACACCCAGGTCGAGTTGTAACTTGAACCCATCTGCTCCTCAAGGTGCTTTTAACCCACCAGGACCTTCCCACTAATCACAGCGCTGCTGCTTTTCTTTATGTATATTTAGGACTCGTGTATTAATCTGGTTAAACTGTACTGCAGGTCATCACGTCCTACATTAATCTGGACTCCGACCGAGTGTCACAACTATAATCCATTCATGTCAACAGTAGAGTGTAATCTGTCCATACATTCACACCGTGGCTTTGATTAGCGTGGTGATTTGTAGATACTATTAAAGACAAAGGAGGTTTCAGCACTCAGATCAAAGGCCTTGAAGATTGATTTCTTTTTGTTTTTAAACCCTATGGAAACTGAGAATTTGAGTACCAGTCCCAGACAGTCTGGAAAAGTACTGCTCTTACTCTACATCGACCTCAAACTGACACCTCGGTGTGCGGCCCGATAACCAGGTATCTAACTATTCTAGATATCTAACGGTTTTGCTTTGGGTGTAAAATGCATCTTCATAGATGTTGGAAGGGCTAGATCAGGGGTCGGCAACCCAAAATGTTGAAAGAGCCATATTGGACCAAAAACACAAAAAACAAATATGTCTGGAAAAAAATGAAAAGTCTTGTATAAGCCTTAGAATGAAGGCAACACATGCTGTATGTATCTATATTAGTTATAACTGGGGGAAGATTTTTTTTTTCATTATGCACTTTGAGAAAAAAGTCAAAATGTTGAGAAAAAAGTCGAAATGTCGAGAAAAAAGTCAAAACTTTGAGAAAAAAGTCGAAATTTCGAGAAAAAAGTCAAAATGTTGAGATTAATGTTGAAGTACAATCTTGAGAAAAAACTCAAAATGTCAAGAAAAAAGTCGAAATGTTGAGAAAAAAGTCAAAATCTCGAGAAAAAACTCAAAATGTCAAGAAAAAAAGTCAAAATTTCGAGAAAAAAGTCGAAATGTCAAGAAAAGTCGAAATGTCGAGAAAAAAGTCAAAATGTCGAGAAAAAAGTCAAAATGTCGAGATTAATGTTGAAGTACAATCTTGAGAAAAAAGTCAAAATGTTGAGAAAAAAGTCAAAATTTCGTGAAAAAAGTCAAAATGTCGAGAAAAAAGTCAAAATTTCGTGAAAAAAGTTGAAATGTCGAGAAAAAAGTCTGAGAAAAAAGTCGAAATGTCTAGAAAAAAGTCAAAATTTTGAGAAAAAAGTCAAAATGTTGAGATTAAAAAGGAAAGGCAAAAAGAAAAAAAGAGAAAAAAAAGGAAAAAAAGAAGAAAAAAAAAGGAAAAAAAGGTCAAACATTTTTGAAAAAGCTCCAGGAGCCACTAGGGCGGCGCTAAAGAGCCGCATGCAGCTCTGGAGCCGTGGGTTGCCGAGTCCTGGGCTAGATACTATAGTAGGGAATCAGTTAACTTCCCTGTGGATTGAAAGTTATAATATACTTACTAGAGTTGGGCAACTTGAATTTATCTTAGGATCCTAGAGCACCATTGACCTGCCATCGGACTCATTTTCTACCAGGTGTTTTTATAGACTTTTACTGCAGAGAGTCGGGATTAAAGACTAAACTGCTACGACGATGTTTGACAGCCAGACAAACTCTGTCCCTCCCATAAAAGTGCACATGAGCGCTGTGCTGGCAGGACGTGTTTACCGTGAGTATAAACTGCACAATGAAACAATGTTGGCAGCCCAGTTCACAGCTGAAACGTTGCCAAAGTATTCAATATCCGCCCGTGTGTGGATGTGTGACTTCACAACTAAGCAGTTTGCTTCAGTTAATAATGAAAACCACCGTGTTTGCCTTATTTATGTAGATTATTTAAGCTGATCTGAGTCTGCCAATCAGAGACCCCCTGCCTCTTGGAGCGGAAAAAAGAGAAGCCATTTTTCTTTCTCTTTTTAAAATAATTGGCTTAATCAGTCATCTTTGGCTGGGCAGTTATTAATATTTAATAATAAATACAGTAACAGACTCAGATTATATATTTATTTATACTTTAGTTTGACTTCATGTTAAAACAATACTAAGTATTTGATGCATTATTTGTAAGTATAACTGTGTCTTAACGCTGTAGCACATTTAATAGCACATTTATCAAAATAAAACCATGCCATTTCTGGATGCTGACATTTAAAAGCTGCTGCAATATTCTGGTAAAACCACCTACAGTCTTCTAAAAAAGCTAAAATGAGGCAAACAAGGAAGGAAATTATCATTATTTTGCAAATTCTGGTTATTTGCTCAGCAAATAATGAGACTGGAAAGATTTGAACCCTTTCTCATCATCACATGTCATAAAATATTGCTCCTTTGTCATACATTCTTCTTAATAATTCCATATTCTGTTAAAAGTCAGAGATTAAATCCTTATTAATGCTGACTGAGAGTAAAATGGAGCTGAGTTAGAGTAATTCCAACACAGATGCGTTCATAAAAAGTCATTTAAATTAAACTCCAAGTTGACAGCGGCGTAATGGTGGTGGCTGTATTCCAGCCTGCTGTTTACTACATTTGCACCCATTATTTATTACCCATTCCACCTCAGCTATAACTTGTAAATTATATATATATATATATATATATATATATATATATATATATATATATATATCAAAGAGGGTCACGCTGAAAATCACAACATTTTTTCACAATTAGCTCTCAATACTGCTTAAAAAAGTTCTATTCATATTTTGAAAGCCCCTTTTTAGCACATTTCCAACAATATTTGTTAATCTAGAAATAAACTAAATAGTTAAATGTAAATAGTAGTCTAAATTTTGCAACTTAATGTTAAATGTAAATATGAATCTTAACTTTAAATATAAATGTTTTAGGTGGAACTTAATATTTAGCCTATATGCAAATTCACCCTGAATTTAGTAACCAGATCAAAAAACAAATTGAAACCAACTTACAGGGAAAATTAACAAATGGACCTACCATATATATATATATATATATATATATATATATATATATATATATATAGGCCTACTTGTAACTAGGCAACAATCTGTTTAGTTTCGACCCAAACATTTAGATTTAGTACTAAGATTTAAAATTTAGCGTTTATGTTTAACATTTAGTAATCAAATTCAACTATTTAATATATTTCTAAGTAAACAAATATTGTTGTGAATCTGCAAAAAAAATGACTTTCAAAAATTCCTGTTTTTTATAAACATCTTTTGAAGTTAAACGTTATAAAATCTTGTCAGCGCTTTACAAACTGAGCCCCATCCAACAGTTCAATGTGGTGTTTTTTCAAATTTAAAATCCAAAATAATGACTATTTCTCAACAAATGTAGAAACGTTTTTGGTATATTATGAGAGTGAAATGTTCACCTAGATCCTTCAGTACTACAATCAAGCCACATTTAAAGCATTGACACCTGTAATAAATGTTTAGCAACTTTACTGTTTAACTGTTCCGTATTTGAGGACACTGCATTAATTCTTGTAACAAAAGTTGCACATACACATGCTGACAGGAAAATTGATCGTTACAGCCTCATGAAAAAAAAAAACATTTATGTTAACAGGTATTAAAATAAACACATCCGACACAAAGTCATAGCTACGTCAAAAACTTTTCATGGAAATAAATGTTGCTTCACAAGATATATAAATTATTTAAACACTTACCAGAGAAAAACACTTCTTCTGTTTAACTGAATTGACACTGATTCACACTTAACATAAATGAAAGCACAAAAACCAAACGGTTTTCAAATGTAACTAACGGTAAGTATGAAGTATTTAGCCTCTGTCCAAATGTAGAACGGAAAAAGGCTTAATCTAACGTTGCATCTCTAGTTTGAAAGTAAACAGGTAGTAGCAGTATTCTGACGACCAGAAAAATAAAAAACAACAGCTTTCAATGTTCATGTTCAAACATTCTGTCAAGCTTCGCACAATGTATTTACATTTAAAGCAGCAACGTCACGTGCCCATGTAAGCCCTACGTGATACAGGAGTAGAACATTTTAGGTCTATAATTTTCAGCAAAAACTTTCCACAGACTTTTTACTGAAGTTTTATTGAGAGCATCATCTCCTTCTCAATAAAGGCTGATTTATGGTTCCGCGTTACACCAACGCAGAGCCTGTCGCTCGGTCATTGTGTTAAATACATGTCTCCGCACATTGTAAACTGTTGTCGTGTAGGTTGAACACGTGTGTCTGAATTGATCTACTCGCCTTGAATTCGACATCATTGGATGTCATTTGGTTTTTTATCTCCAGGTTGATATCTATATCTTAAAGTCTGAATTAGGCTTATAATCAGAGGTGTCAAGTAACAAAGTACAAATACTTCGTTACCTTACTTAAATAGAAATTTTGGTTATCTATACATCTCTGGAGTAATTATTTTTCAGACGACTTTTTACTTTTACTCCTCACATTTTCACGCAATTATCTGTACTTTTTACTCCTTACATTTTAAAAACAGCCTCGTTACTCTATTTCATTTCGGCCTTTAAAAAAAACTATCCAGTTAAATTGCTCCATCCGGATAGAGTGAATTTGGTTGTGGTTGTTTCAGATGTTCTTGTCCAGTTTTGTTCTTACATCTGTTCCCTCAGATTCCTGCAACTAAACTTGGATGTACATTCCAATAAAGGTTAGGATAAATGATAACATGAACATGAAGTTTGACTTTTTGCACCATTACAATACTTATAGGCAAGTAGTCATCATATCTCCTGCTCTCTGAAACACATGTTAATGCTCAATAGTACACATATATGGTTCTTTAATATATTTGCATTATACTAAGATACATTCATTTTCAATGGCTTTTGTCCTTAATGGCTTTTTTCCCCCTTACATTACTTTTACTTTTATACTTTAAGCAGTTTTGAAACCAGTACTTTTATACTTTTACTTGAGTAAAAAACTTGAGTTGATACTTCAACTTCTACAGGAGTATTTTTAAACTCTAGTATCTATACTTCTACCTGAGTAATGAATGTGAATACTGAAGACACCTCTGCTTATAATTAGGTTTGACATAATGACAGGCAAAATCCATGGTGCTGAAACCTCATGTGAATGGTTCTGACCGTGTGCACCTGCTGTGGTTGTGTGTTGAGGGGCTGATCTGTGGCATTTTTTTTTTTTAGCGATTATGTTTTAACGGAGATGTTTAGGCCACAAGGGTCCATCAAGAATGCTCCGCCCCCCCTGGGCTGGGACCCCTGCTCAGCCCCTGCTTGGCAGTAAATGTCACCAAAGACCCTCACATGTCCTCTGGACGACAGTGTCGCTGCACAACTCGGAGTTAGGCTTCGTCCACAAAGCCATCCTTCTCCTCCCCACACACAATCTACCTCTCTGACCCCCCACATACCAGATACTCTTGCTTGATTTATTACCCATTCCGCCTCAGCCAGAACTTGTAGATAGATATATATCCCTGTAACTACACTGATACAAATATTGTGCTTGATCTACTTAAAAAAAAACTGTCAACTTTTTGCATGAGATTATTATGTAGATCAAGAAAGACTAGTCTTTGTATAAACTGCTCAATTTTATGTATGTAAATACATTTTGCAAGTACGGTCAAATTAATTGTGTTAAGTTTACTTTATTTACAAAATTACAAAATTAGTTTACTTTACTTGCAAGAATTAAGTTTACTTTACTTGCAAATTAATTTTGTACATACTAAAAATTAAGTAGTTTTATTTATACAAAGACTAGTCTTTCTTGATCTACATAAAAATCTCATGCAAAAAAGTCGCATAATTTTTTTTAAAGTAGATCAAGCAAGATATTTTTTACTGTTGTGTTGTACATAAAACAAATAAAGAATGTTTCATCTAAACGTTGGTCAATCTGCTCAATAGATTAGAATTGTTAAAGGAAAAGTAAATACAACAATATAGGGCTGTGTGATTAATCGATTTTAAATCTAAATCGGATTTATTAATCAAAATCGATGTTAAAAAAGGAAAAAAGGAAAATGGATTTTCGGTGTTGTGGTACTGCATTAAAAAAGGAAAATGGATTTTCCTTTTTTGCAGCTGGCTGCATTACAGACAGAGCTCGTCTAGTCATCTTTGTTTGGTCAAGAAAATTGTAAATGTTGTCACTTTACTAAACTCAAGGAGGATTTGCAGTATCTTTCAATTGCACTTCATTCCCAATAGGGAAATTTGTTTGCTATTTTTCTTTAAAAATAAAGATAAAATATTTGAAACAATTTATTCCATTGTCTTTTGTAGTTTTACCAAAAAAATCGAAATCGAAAATCGGGTTTTCAGAGAAAAAAAATCGGGATTTTATTTTTGTCCAAAATCGCCCAGCCCTACAACAAGATCATTGCTTGTTGTTTGTGTGTAAATGAAAAGATTGTCTGGGATTACATAAATACTGCTGGTTAAGGAAACAATGCACACTGTCTTGTTTTTTGAACAAATGCAGATTAAGTTCAAAACTAGATGTATTCATGTAAAGCAACAAACTTCATTTTTAATTGTTAATATCACAGATTTTAATATGTTATATTTACATGCACTTAGGTTGATTTTTTTCAGTGTGATGTCCTACCGTTCTCCTTGACATGTCGTATAACGTTACCGCCTGAGGGGAAACTGTTGCCAATAATTATCGACCCGTTCGCTACCACAACCGACATCCAGTCCTGCTCCTTTTTTATCTGGGCATCTATGCACTTTTCTAACTATGCCTTTATGTCAATACTGGGCAGCACAAATATCATTTCAAACAACCAAAGCATCCAAAGTAAACAACGTTTCAGCACTGACCTCTTGTCCCTTGAAAATGGACTCAATCCACTCAAACAGACACCGTTTTAAAACAAATTGTTCCAAACCTGCATTAATCTGTTAAGTTCTACTAATGCCCTTTTAGGCCGCTGTAATGGTTCTGCTTTGCTCATTGCTCTCAGGATTTATTTATTTTTTTGTTGGTGGAGGAGAAGCAGGTTTATGGTCTAAAATAACACCAGTTTGACCTTTACTCCTGTTAAAGTCAACAGGCCAAAGTGTCATCATCCCTGCAGATTTCAGGCAATAGAGGAGATTAAATCAAGGATTTTTTCTGACCAAGATGTAGAAAAGTCACCTGCATTTTGCATAAACGACACAAGAAATCAGGCACAAATACAGAATGAAGTAGGGCCTGGCGATATATCGAGATTTTAATATATATCGATATATTTTCAAACGCGATATGGTACGAGACAATATCGTTTATATCGATTTTAAAAAAAAAACATTTTTTTTTTTAATGATTTTGATCAATTTTGACAAATTGAATTGAATGTTTTATTTGAGATTTGCACAAATGTTTTGTTATTTGCACAACTGTCAACCTCAGTGGAAAAGTCTGCCTGTTACTGTCTACATTGTATTAATTGCACAGTGTATTTTAATTTAATTGTTATGCAGGAAAGGGGTATTTGTTTTATTTTATTCAAGAAGCATTTTTATTCTATATATGCAGGCAGTTTATTTTTATTTCATTTGTTTTATACATTTTGATATTGTGCAGACCTCTGTTAATAAAGGAACCTGTGTGACATTTGGCACGAGGCTTTGTATTAAAACTGACTGTTTTTTTTAAGGGTTTGCCTCAGAAAAAAATGAAGCTAACAGAGATGCTATGCTATAATGCTTTGGGGGAAACCCCAATTATGGCACAGAAAAAATATCGATATATATAAAGTATCGCCATTCAGCTAGAAAATATCGAGATATGACTTTTGGTCCATATCGCCCAGCCCTAGAATGAAGGATGGTGGCATTTCTGACTACTGACTAAGATCAAGATCAAGAACACAAATGGCATCACAGACTTACCAAACACGCCTCAAAAGAGGACTCAACAGTATTGGCTGTCAGAAATAAATGCAAGTAATCTTCAAAATGTTTGCATTTTCGACTGTCTTGCAACAATCTTGATTCTCTTTGCAACCAAACTTGCTTTAAAAGGAAAACCTGGATTTCCAGTCATGTGGAGACTGGAGATATTGATCTCTGCTTGAGGCAGCAACAACCATTGTTATTTTTTCCCTCAATAAACAAGTTGCTGTGTAAAAAAAATAAGGTACAAAGGTTAAATCTCTATCTCTGCTATACTGACTTATACCTCCATTTTATGGGTGCCCCACTGCAAGTCTGACCGGCAATTTTGAAAGTGAAGGAATGCTTATTCTATAATACTACATATAATACTCTATAATACTACAACCCTTGTACTCCTCCCCTTCTCCTTCTTACCGTCTCCACCCTTTCCCCTCCTTCAATTCTACCTGTTCCAACAAACTACTGCTTCCCATCATGTCCCAGGCACAATTTCAGCCTCAGTGTTGTGGTACTGCATTAAACCCAGTAGCAGGAACTGTATGTACTTGATCCCCTGCAGAAATAGCTGGTTCAGGCAACATAATGTAATCTTCTTGATAACAAGAAAAGCAGTTCAAACAATATTTTGCATGTTTGATTAACTTGCTGTTTGCAAGAAAAACTGAGTGAAAAGTCATTAAACCTGAGTTGATCTGTGTGTGTGGATGTGAATGTGTGTCTGTGTGAGAGCGTGTATGTGCATGTATGTGGGTCAAGGAAGAGACAGACAAGTAAATATGTACAGCATATGAAATGTTTTTGTTCTGTTCTAACTGTTGTGACACATTTTTTCCCCTGTTTTTTGCATTTGTTCTTTTCAGATGTACAGTGGACATGTTGCTACAGCAAAGTGTGTAGAGCTGTGCTTGTGACTGTCTGCCCCTTTTTTCTTTTTAAAAGTTGGCATAAAAAATATAAAAAATTGTTAACAAAAAAAAACCTGAGTTGATCTTAGCAGTGATTTTACCAGTTCTGCATTAAAGTCTTCTATCTAATCAGCGTTCAGAAGTGTCAATTCAACTCTTTGGACATTAAATAGGGCTGGGCGATATATCGAGATTTTAATATATATCGATATATTTTCAAACGCGATATGGTACGAGACAATATCGTTTATTATTTTTTTTTTTAATGATTTTGATATAGCTTATTTTGCGACGAATTGGCTTGAATGTTTTATTTGAGATTTGCACAAATGTTTTGTTATTTGCACAACTGTCAACCTCAGTGGAAAAGTCTGCCTGTTACTGTCTACATTGTATTAATTGCACAGTGTATTTTAATTTAATTGTTATGCAGGAAAGGGATATTTGTTTTATTTTATTCAAAAAGCATTTTTATTCTATATATGCAGGCAGTTTATTTTTATTTCATTTGTTTTATACATTTTGATATTGTGCAGACCTCTGTTAATAAAGGAACCTGTGTGACATTTGGCACGAGGCTTTGTATTAAAACTGACTGTTTTTTTAACGGTTTGCCTCAGAAAAAAATGAAGCTAACAGAGATGCTATGCTATAATGCTTTGGGGGAAACCCCAATTATGGCACAGAAAAAAATATCGATATATATCGAGTATCGTCATTCAGCTAGAAAATATCGAGATATGACTTTTGGTCCATATCGCCCAGCCCTAATGTGACACAATAAAAAGCTTTATTTATTGCCAAATCAAAGCTGGTATTCAGCCATCGAGAAACTGAGCCTCAGTTTTCTGAGACCAGTTTTCAAACAACTCACAAACACCGAACACACGACGGACAAAGCTTCTTTTGAATGATGCATCTATGGGGTCCTGGGATATCTCTGAATGTCTACTACTGTACACACAGCTGAGGAGGGGCATCATTGTAACATGCAAAGCTGGCCATGCTTCATTGAACCATGCTGAAGATGACGCCTGAGGCTCTCCGCCGTTCAGACAGATACTAAACTGGTCAGACAGACACAGCACCGCACATCACACTGTGTCTTTGTCTGTGTGGCAGGGACATGGACACCAGTCAGTACTATAGATGCTCTACCACACCATAAACCTCCCTAAAACATGGAGAAAATAGCAGAGTAGATTCATTTCTAATTAAATATGTTCTAATATATTAATATACATAACAACCTGACAATAAATGTACATACTGGAAAATAATGTGCAATATCATTCACTGCAACGTCCAATCGTGCAATTATGTAAATATCCGTCTGTAAATATCCGTCTGTTATTTTATATACCAGTATTTTTATTATTATTATTGTATATATACTGTTACAGTACTGTTTATAGTGTGTCATACTCTGATATTATTACTGTATTATTATTATTATTTCTATTGATGTCTCTTGTTTTGCACTATCCCGTTTGCTGCTGTACACTGCGAATTTCCCCGCTGTGGGACTAATAAAGGAATATCTTATCTTAACTTAATAATTTCTATTGCGCACATGAGGTAAAAAAAACCAAAACAAAAAAAAACCCTCTAAACTATAATAAAAGCAGCGAGAGATGGAGATTAAAATGTGGGATACATATGCTAAATAAATAAATTATTGCCTCTTGTTCTTCGTGTTTCTTGAAGGATTTTGTTCACAGAACATACATCAACAGGATTTATCTTGTGTTTACCACAGCAGAATCCACTAGCGATTCACAGCATTTGATGTGGTTACCATAAAACAGTAAGAACCATAATCCTTAAAACCCAAAGAGAATAGAAGATGAAACCCAGCGTCCCAGTGGGGCTCCAAGTCAATGTTCTCACCACATGCAGGGAGAGCCGATAATTCAGCTAATCTTGTCTACTACTAACCGGCTGGCTTAAAAAAGTTACACATGCCCTTAAATACAATTCAGAGTAGTTTATTCTTGACATCACGATACCTACACGATGTTGTTGAGTCTAAACCCTGTGGTACAATTAGGGCTGGGCGATATATCCAGATTTTAATATATATCGATATATTTTCAAATGCGATATGGTACGAGACAATATCGTTTATATTGATTTTGAAAAAAATATAATTTTTTTTTATGATTTTGATATAGCTTATTTTGTGAACAATTGACTTGAATGTTTTGAGATTTGCACAAATGTTTTGTTATTTGCACAACTGTCAACCTCAGTGGAAAAGTCTGCCTGTTACTGTCTACATTGTATTAATTGCACAGTGTATTTTAATGTAATTGTTATGCAGGAAAGGGATATTTGTTTTATTTTATTCAAGAAGCATTTTTATTCTATATATGCAGGCAGTTTATTTTTATTTCATTTGTTTTATACATTTTGATATTGTGCAGACCTCTGTTAATAAATGAACCTGTGTGACATTTGGCACGAGGCTTTGTATTAAAACTGACTGTTTTTTTAAGGGTTTGCCTCAGAAAAAATGAAGCTAACAGAGATGCTATGCTATAATGCTTTGGGGGAAACCCCAATTATGGCACAGAAAAAATATCGATATATATCGAGTATCGCCATTTAGCTAGAAAATATTGAGATATGACTTTTGGTCCATATCGCCCAGCCCTAGGTACAATTGCATTTGGAGATGGGTTGGATAAAAAACAAAAAAAAAAACACAAATTTTGACTAAACTTCAAGTGTCTGAAATTAGCAAATAGTGAAACATCATCATAATGAAACTGAGCTAAATAACACTTTAATCCCCACACTAAAATTATATTTTTGCTGCGTAAATGACAAAAGAAAATATATTAAAAAGTAAAACAAACATGGGTTGTCAGGTAGTAGGCAAGGTTGAATTCTGCCGAATCATCTTGAATATTGGAGCAATCTCTACATAGTCTTTTATAGGAATGGCCACAACCCCTTTTGGGTGGAAATGGATGCTGAAAACTACATGTGGCAAATTGGAAACAAATGTACTCTTTGAACACTTGCCAACAGACGGACTGAGTAAACGTTCCTTCATCACAATATCCGAGGGCTTTTCTGTGGCTCAGCATCAACGTTATTGCCCGACAGGCCTTGTGATTTGGGCATGACTCTGCAAAGGCAAAGTACCTTCATATGGTGTTCTACAGGAGTGTTGTTTTCATCGATAGGCAACAACTTAGATGATGACAACACACCCATCATTCCCATCATCAGTTTACTGTCAACAACTAAAGCCGGGCATACACTGTGCGATTATCGGCTCGTTTTGAGCCGATTTTCCAGACTTTTTTTTGATCGGGGCCGATTTTGACCCAATCGTTGGTCGTGCCTCGTACAGTATACGTGGGGTAACGACAAGAGATTAACACCTCACGATGAGCTCCCGATCAGGAATTGTGAGGTCGCAAGAAAATCAAGCGTGTTTGAAATCCTGGTCTCTCCTCGTGAAGGAATCGCACAGTTGAAGCAGCTGCGACCCAATTTGCCTCATCCTTTCACAGAGAGCATGCGCAAACTCTGATGTCACGTCAAAAACGATTATTTGTAGTTTAAAGTGTTGCAAATTCACATTACAAATCATGTTTTAATAGCAGAAAAAAAGACTGCATTTCCCACGTCTGCCCAACCATACGCATACGGCGTAGGGTACGCGGCGACACGCACCGTACAAGGCGCGTCGCCGCGTACCCTACGCCGTAGGCTCTGCGTTGGTGTAACGCGGAACCATAAATCAGCCTTCAGTGTGCGCTCTGCGCTGTTCGGAACACTTCTCTTCTCTGTTTCTCATTTTGCTGGGACGCCGGATCCCTCCGTCGAGACACAACTTTTGCGGTATGCGTTCATTGTTGTGTTTAAAAATGATGCGCAGTGCCGACCCAATCAGAAACAGTACAGATATTTTGGGATTTTATATATATATATATATATATATATATATATATATATATATATATATATTAGGGCTGTTCGATTAATTGATTTTAAATCGTAATCGCGATTATGTAATTAGAACGATGTTAAAACATGAAAATCGTAAAATCGATTTTTCACTTTTTTTTTTACCTTGTCTGCACACATATTAATGATTGATGGAAATACCTCTCAATACCTGCGACAAGTGCCCCATGGGAGAGGCTCTTTAGTGTAGGAGGGGGCGTTGTGAACAGTGAACAGCAAATGTAATGACTGACATTACACACCTCTACCTCCTTCATGGGTTGCATTATTATTTAGCATGCAAAGACCCAGTTTAGTTTAATTAGAAAATGTCTTGTTTTATTTAATTGGAAATATAACTTACTGTATGTTTGCAAGTGCTGATTTGCTGATTTTTTTTTCAGAGATAAAACTTTATATTTTATTATATTTTTTTAAACTTTTTTTCAACTTATTTTACAGAGTTTTGCACTTTATTCATTCATTTTTGGTTTAATAAGAGCAAAGTTTGCACTTAAAGCCTAATGGGGCAAATGTTCAATAAAAAAACAGCATATTTGAAATAATTTCTTTGCCTTTTGTCAATTCACAAAATAATCGTAATCGAAAATCGGATTTTGAGAGAAAAAAATCGAGATTTTATTTTTGGGCAAAATCGAACAGCCCTAATATATATATATATATATATATATATATATATATAAATAAAATGCTAAAAAAATAAAGGATCCCCATAACCTTTGATCGGGTGGGCACGACGCACATTTGGGTGGGAACACCCACCCTTGCTCCAAAACTGGCCTCGATTTCCAGTACACAGAAGTCTGACGTGAAGATTATGATCGTATAGTGTGAGCAGACGAGTCGCATCCGAGCATCGGGTCGTACAGTGTGAGACCATAAATTGTGGGCTGTGAACTTTTGAACTCTGCGATCTAGTCGTGCAGTGTGAGATGGGGCTGAATCAAACGATTTAAAATATTGCACAGTGTATGCCCAGCTTAAGATATTTGTACGTATCAACACATTCCACTACAGACCTTTTATAGTTTTCTAAAATCAATCGGTATGTCTTTAGTTTTAGAGATGTTCATCTGCAGGAAGGATTCATCACGCCACCGGACAAAGTCTCGTATGATGCGACCGTGACAGGTTTCATTGTCCTTCAGCAAACTGGCAACAACAGAGTCATCTGTGTATTTTAAAATAAATCTATCCTCGCGTCTGCTACGGCACATATATGTGTAAAGGATGAACAACAGAGGTGACAAAACACATCGTTGTGGAGAACCAGTCGAGGAACATACTGTACTTGGTCAGACAGAGTGTTATTCACTCTCACTCTCTGTGTTTCTAGTTGATAAAACGTCTAAAATCCAGCTCACAAGGTCAAGACTTAAATCAAAGTGTTCTAAAAGCCTCTCTATTAAAATGTGAATGGTATTAAAAGCATGTGTTCCCCTCCCAATGGTGTTTAAAAAGCAGATTTGTTGAAGTGACACTACGCTAAGTTTACATGCACTAACAGAAAGTTGAATTGTTGCCTTAATCTGACCGATATTGAAGTTTTAAAAGCCATGTTTAGACCTTAGCCGGGCCGAACTGAAGCTCTTGAGATCGAGCTTTTAGTGCCAGATAATGCGTCCTAATCCGAGTTATTCCGGCATGTATACCAACCCACGAGACCCCCTCTTCCTGAAGTGACGACACCGCCGGAGCAGGAATAGTAACAGCATCACAACAACATGGTAACAGACGAAGAAGTGGGAGACTTTGCTGCATCTTACACTGATACAAATATTGTGCTTGATCTACTTAAAAAAAAATAAGTCGGGCCGCTCGGTGGTGCAGTGGGTTAAGCAGCGGCTCATATACTGAGGCTACTGTCCTCCTGCAGCGGTCGCAGGTTCGATTCCCGGCCTGCGCAGCTTTGCTGCATGTCATCCCCGATCTCTCTCTCTACCCCTTTCATATCTGCAGCTTGAATAAAGGGCCACTAGAGCCCAAAAAAATCTTTAAAAAAAGATTTGGTGGAAAAGGGGTATAAGCAAACTGAAGAGGATCCAAATCATTCTTTCTCTTCCCTATGATTTTAGAAATCACCAGTTTTTCAAAAGATTTAATCGCAATTGATGTCAAAGCAACGTAGGGCTGCAGCTATCGAATATTTTAGTAATCGAGTATTCTACTGAAAATTCCATCGATAAATCGAGTAATCGGATAAAACATATTTTTGTTTAGTTAAAGAGCAATTATAAATATACATAAGATGTTAGAGGTTAATTGACATCAAGACTAGGGCTGGGCGTTATATCGAGATTTTAATATATATATCGATATATTTTCAAACACGATATGGTACGAAACAATATCGTTTATATCGATTTAAAAAAAAAATAATAATAATATATTTTTTTATGATTTTGATATAGCTTATTTTGTGACAAATTGACTTGAATGTTTTATTTGAGATTTGCACAAATGTTTTGTTATTTGCACAACTGTCAACCTCAGTGGAAAAGTCTGCCTGTTACTGTCTACATTGTATTAATTGCACAGTGTATTTTAATTTAATTGTTGAAAGGGATATTTGTTTTATTTTATTCAAGAAGCATTTTTATTCTATATATGCAGGCAGTTTAATTTATTTCATTTGTTTTATACATTTTGATATTGTGCAGACCTCTGTTATAAAATATCGAGATATATATCGAGTATCGCCATTTAGCTAGAAAATATCGAGATATGACTTTTGGTCCATATCGCCCAGCCCTACATCAGACTAAATTATATAATCCAGTAGGTTCATGGCTGTTCATTTAAAAACCCTGAACTTACACCAGTTGACCAAATCCACTGCCTTCACTCAAAAAACTAAGGATCTTACCAAGAAGTTTCTTATTTCTAACCTAAAAATGCCATTACACCTGATAACACACATCATTTAAAAGGTTAGGTGTTTTTCCCACGTGTTTCAATTGAACTTTCATTTGCGTCAAGCAAATTTTAAGTGCTAGTTAAGTTTTAAGTTAAAGTATAAGATTTTGGGTTTTGGCAGTGTTCAAAATGAAATGATGAGCCCTGCTGTATTGGAGAACATTAGGCACCAGTGCTTGTTTTATCCATGAATGACTACAGAGCTAAAATTGAAAACTACCCAGTTAGCTTTATTACGTTTTTATTTTTCTGACATTTTCTGCCTTTTCTTTTAGTTAAAACTGTAGCGGGAACAGATGTTTAGAGGAATCTATGTATGTACCGGGATAAGATAAGATAAGATAAGATATTCCTTTATTAGTCCCACAGCGAGGAAATTTAGAGGGGGAACATATAGGAGAACGGACCAGAAGAATATAGCGTGGATTAAAAATAAAAGTTAAGCACTGAGCTACATGTGTCTCCCATCTGGGCCATTGCAGACTGCCTGAGCATGACATGTTACTAAAACCAAACATATCCGCCGCCTCTTTCTTCTTCCTTTACGTGCTGTACCAGCGCGCTGTACCGTCAGCGCGCTGTGCAGTCAGCGCGCTGTGCCACATTAAATATAGTCCGGGAAAAATACCCTGCTTTGAGCTGCAAAATTAAACGATTCCTCGAGGCAGAGAAAATTCCTCAATAATTTTTTGTAATCGAATTACTTGAATTATTCAAGGAATCGTTTCAGCCCTAAAGCAACGGATCTAAAGTCATTCAGGGTTTTTGGACCTTTAGTCTTTGGAACAGGGACAACAGCATCCTTCCAACCTGTTGAGCTGAGTCTCTAGAGATATATTAGAAATATGATGGAATATTGGGATTTAAGCAGTCTACAGATATTATCAGTTCCCTGGCTCCTATCCGTCTTCACCGGTGAGAAAGCCCTCATAACATCTGTGTCTCTAATCTCAAAATCATTATTATCTTTGAGTTTTTGACTCAAGCCCTGTCTCTCTTCACTAAAATCACAAACATCAAATCGTGAATAAAAACAATTAAGAGCATTAGCTAAAACAGAGTCTGAATCAAAGCCCTCTAAGGTGACCGACCGTAGCTCTATTTTTTTGCTTAGGTGATGTATTTCTCTAACTTTCTCTTTACACATTTGTGGTATTTCTCCAACTTTCTCTTTACCACAAATGTATACATAACAGCTGGCCAGGCTGTGACCCGCAGTTTCCCATTTCCATCCTCTGCGGGTTGCCTGAAGCTATATTTCTACCACCGTCTTTTTCGGGAAGAAATCATACCTACAATTCAAGATTTTGTTCTTGTTGTTGTTGTTTTAACAAGTTATAAGTAAACAATAAGCAGCAGCCTTCAGCCATGTTACTACTGTGTTTCCAGCTTGCTGCCTGTAGTTTTGTTTTCACCCAAAAAGAGGGGTGGTCTTATTTAGGAGAAGAAAGTGATGTAGACCCGTTACTCATCCATGTGATACTACAGATACAGGTAGAGCTGGGCGATATGGACCAAAAGTCATATCTCGATATTTTCTAGCTGAATGGCGATACTCGATATATATCGATATTTTTTCTGTGCCATAATTGGGGTTTCCCCCAAAGCATTGTAGCATAGCATCTCTGTTAGCATATCTGTTAGCATCTCTGTTGGCTTCATTTTTTCTGAGGCAAACCCTTAAAAAAACAGTCAGTTTTAATACAAAGCCTCCTGCCAAATGTCACACAGGTACATTTATTAACAGAGGTCTGCACAATATCAAAATGTATAAAACAAATGAAATAAAAATAAACTGCCTGCATATATAGAATAAAATGCTTCTTGAATAAAATAAAACAAATATCCCTTTCCTGCATAACAATTAAATTAAAATACACTGTGCAATTAATACAATGTAGACAGTAACAGGCAGACTTTTCCACTGAGGTTGATAGTTGTGCAAATAACAAAACATTTGTGCAAATCTCAAATAAAACATTCAAGTCAATTTGTCACAAAATAAGCTATATCAAAATCATGAAAAAAAATGTAAAAAAAATAAAAATAAAAATCGATATAAACGATATTGTCTCGTACCATATCGCATTTGAAAATATATATATATTAAAATCTCGATATATCGCCCAGCCCTAGATACAGGTGAGACCTTGTGTGACTATAGATCCCAAACTGTAACTCACAATGAACATGTCTAACAAATGAACATATGACAAAGCCTTAAAATACTCAATCTTGTGTGGTATTTTCAGTACTTTAACTTCTCCTTTTTGCTACACTCATAATACATGACATGCTTACAAGAAGTAGAAGAAGTAGGGGATTCTTTCACAATACATTACAACTGCTAAACTTTGCTCTTTGGCAATACTGTGCTAAATTGGTGTTTTCCAGAAAACACCAACCAAATTATAACCGATCAAAATGACTTAATCATCTCTTTCCTGTTCATTGTCTCTGAACAATTGACATGGAAACTGAAAGCAGCTTTTAATCAATTGTTGACCTTAAAGCCTATAGAAACTCAGATGTGACAAAAGGTCACTCAAACAGAGCTGAATGAAAGATTGAGCTTCCAGAAGCAACAGGTACCAATGATCTTGTCAGCTGCATATTAAAAAAAACTGTCAGTACTGGTTATAAATTGCTCAAAACTCCCACAGTACAAGAATAGAAAATATGCATTTAAATAGCTAACATGATTAATTAACTTCAGTAGAAAGTGGAATAACCTCCTTCCCATTAAGTGCATTAAGTTGTTGTGTGTAAACATGTTTAGTGTGTGGGCTCAATGACCTGAGTCCAGAAAACCAGTGAAAGACGGTCTATGTTTAAAACAATAGCCCTATTGTCTCCCTGTCGTGACCTAAAACAGAGGATTGGGCATGTGCAGAACTGTGGGGCCGTTGAGACTATAGCCCCACAATGCTTTTTGGTCCATATCAATGCATGCGGTCACAGCAAACAAATGTGGACGTGTAAAGGTGCTCACTGTTCACATTGTGCTCGTGGTGAGGGAGCAGGGGGACCGCAAAGCTGAATAGAAACTAAAGTGGAAACAATGGAGACAACAACGGTTATACTGCAAACGAGTAGTGTCCAGTACTGGAGAGTAGGGATGGGCGGTATGGACTAAAAAATGTATCACGATCATTTCTGGCATTTATCCCGATAACGATAAAAATGACGATAAAAAAAATACCAATTCAGCTCCACCTTTGTAAATATAAATCTATCTCACTCTCAGATCCACCATGTTTGTTACACAAAAATGTCATATTCTTCCTTCCTTCCTTCCTTCCTTCCTTCCTTCCTTCCTTCCTTCCTTCCTTCCTTCCTTCCTTCCTTCCTTCCTTCCTTCCTTCCTTCCTTCCTTCCTTCCTTCCTTCCTTCCTTCCTTCCTTCCTTCCTTCCTTCCTTCCTTCCTTCCTTCCTTCCTTCCTTCCTTCCTTCCTTCCTTCCTTCCTTCCTTCCTTCCTTCCTTCCTTCCTTCCTTCCTTCCTTCCTTCCTTCCTTCCTTCCTTCCTTGTTTTCTCCCTTCCTTCCTCTTGCTCTCTCCTTCCGTCTTCCCTTCCTCTTTTCTCCCTTCCTTCTCCCCTTTCCTTCCTTCCTTCTTTCCTTCCTAGTTTTCTCCCTTCCTTCCTCTTGCTCTCTCCTTCCGTCTTCCCTTCCTCTTTTCTCCCTTCCTTCTCCCCTTTCCTTCCTTCCTTCTTTCCTTCCTAGTTTTCTCCCTTCCTTCCTTCCTTCCTTCCTTCCTTCCTTCCTTCCTTCCTTCCTTCCTTCCTTCCTTCCTTCCTTCCTTCCTTCCTTCCTTCCTTCCTTCCTTCCTTCCTTCCTTCCTTCCTTCCTTCCTTCCTTCCTTCCTTCCTTCCTTCCTTCCTTCCTTCCTTCCTTCCTTCCTTCCTTCCTTCCTTCCTTCCTTCCTTCCTTCCTTCCTTCCTTCCTTCCTTCCTTCCTTCCTTCCTTCCTTCCTTCCTTCCTTCCTTCCTTCCTTCCTTCCTTCCTTCCTTCCTTCCTTCCTTCCTTCCTTCCTTCCTTCCTTCCTTCCTTCCTTCCTTCCTTCCTTCCTTCCTTCCTTCCTTCCTTCCTTCCTTCCTTCCTTCCTTCCTTCCTTCCTTCCTGTACGTTGTGCGTGGATTTAACACAGAACCATAAATCACCTTTACACAAAAACATCAACGGGAGTTTATCGTTTTTACCGTGAGATACAAATTCTTATCGTGAGGAATTTTTTTGACGGTTTATCGTGAACGGTAAAATATCACCCATTCCTACTGGAGAGGCCTGAACACATGGATGATAACAAACCTCTTGATATCTATCATTTTACTCCATAGCTATATATTTAGCAGAATCATAACCCATGTACTCTTCCCTTTCCCAACTCACTCATTCATCCATTCATCACACCATGAACAGCAGCCCCCCCTGAGAAGAGGCTACATCTCTGCAGCGCAGTATGACTCAGGGTGTTCCAGTTTCCTGCAGACTACTCCCACTCTCTCCATAGCATTAGGCTAAGTCTCTCCTCCCTCATGTTCATGAAAAGCACTCCATGCGTACAGTCATGTAAATGTTACCTGTTGATACTGCTGGTAGGCACAGGGAAGGGACCAGATTGCCAGCAGCAAGAACAGCACTCGCATGTGCTGGAACTGCAGACCACAGGAGTGATGACGAGGCACTGACTCTTGGTAAATGGTCTGAGGCCCCGTTTACACAGAGCAAAAACAGAGGCGTTTTCATGCGTTTTGGCCGTTCGTTTACACGAAAACGGAGCTCAAAGACACCAAAAACTATAATTTCTGAAAACTCCGGCCAAAGTGGAGATTTTCAAAAACTCTTTTTTCACGTTTGCGTCTAAACAGAGAAAACGGAGATTTAGGCTTCAGAACGTCACATTATGCAACAGAAATGTCACCAGCATCATTTGTGCGACCTGTGTTTACAATTTGTTTGGCCACCGTCAATATTTTCTTGTATTTTACCTGTTTTATATTCTAAAGTCACACTTAAAAGTAACTCCACTTCTCTGTCACTCCAAACGAAAGACTCTCGTTCCGTCTTGGAAGTAAAGCCTGAATTATGGTCCCGCGTTAAATTGACGGAGAGCCTACGGCGTAGGGTACGCGGCGATGCGCGCCGTACGGTGTGCGTCGCCGCGTACCCTACGCCATAGGCTCTGCGTTGGTGTAACGCGGAACCATAAATCAGCCTTAACTGTAAGTTACACGTGTCATTTGTTGATGTTTTTTCCAGGATTCTAATTGGCTGGCATGACGTTAACAGCGTATTTATGCGGATTCGTGTAAACGAAGAGATTTTGAAAACTATCTCGTGTAAACGATGGAATTTTTCAAAACGTAGAGGGGGAAATATCCATTTTTGTAAATACCCGGCTACGTGTAAACGGGGCCTGAATAAAGCTCTAGTTCAGGTCAAATCTAAACATCAGCAATACCCATTTTTCTACTAAGAAGAGCAATCCTTGTGGTTGACATAACCGGAGAAAGTCTGCTTACAAAGCAATATTTCAACTGCTGACTGATGCAAATAAAAAGTACCTCCTGACTGCAACAACAGATATCTATTAATATATGAAAAAATAACAAAAATCTAATTTATGTTTCATTAAATACAATGGCAAGGACATGATCTAAAAGTGTGCCACAATCAAGCACAAACACAGCCCTTCCATGCATGAAAGCTTGCCTCATGATTATATTACATCAACATTTGAAGCACAGATAATACAAACTCAATTAAACTGAATATATTTGACTGTTATCTTGAAAAAAAACTAAGCAACAAATCTCAGTTAAATGCTTATTCACAAAAAATACCAGATAACAGATTTACATATTTATTTCCTAACTATACTGACTCAATCTTACTCCCCACCTGCTTCTATGTAAAACACTAAAAATCATGAAGCCATTAAACTCTACAGATGTGAGACAAGATCCGGTTTCTATGATTTTGTAATAATCTTCACCTCTCAAAAAAAAAACTGCCAAAGAAAAATCTAACAAATTGTTTCACTTAATTTCAGAGGGGTTTCTTGTCTTGTGACGCGTGGTGGCAAACATTCCTTTATCTCAGTGAAGTCACTCTGATCCAATCAATCTGACCAGCAGAGATCTCAGGAATGCAATGCAACTGGATTTCAAATATGACATGAAAGAAAAACAAAAGCCTGGCATCTGTGAACGGAAAAAAATATTTATAATTGGACAAGCTTGTCAAGCAAATAACTACGGTAATTAGTGACCACATGCAACGCACACCTCCTTTGGCCATAATTCATTTCAGTTCGCTGCTGCTAGTGATTGGAATCATCTGCAACAAACACTTACACATTCATCCCATTCTCCTCCTTCAAAAATACACTCCCAAAATTCATCTATCATCATTGCACATGTTTGTAACTCTTCCGGACCAGCGCTAACACTTTTTACTCATATTTTTTATGTGTTGTGTGTTTTTTATATATGGTGTTTGATTGTTTGTTTCACTGAGATTGTATCTGTTTGACTCTTTGTGCGGCTTCTTGCCCAGGTCGTCATTGTAAATGAGAAACTGTTCTCAATTGACTTACCTGGTTAAATAAAGGTTAAATAAATACTTTTTAGTGACTCTTGATGCAGAGAGAATCAGAATCAGAATCAAGTTTATTTGGCCAAGTCAGGTCAAACAAGTCAGGGAATTTGAATCGGTTATTTTCGCTCGGTGTACAGTAAATAGACAGATGACAGCTCTTATTAACATACCGGTATATACAATATAAAAAGAAAGTGAACGGAAAGTTAAATGCCAGAACATACCACACACTTTAGGCTTACAGGACTGTCTCAGAAAATTATAATATTGTGATTAAAGCAGCACAACGTAACTTTCAGCTTTTCTGAGTTTGGCGGCTCCTTTGGACAAAAGCGGTAGTGCTTTACCAGAAAGAACACTACGTTTCCCATGAGCACCAGCGCGTACTGCCGGAAAGATCCTGTCCCGTCGCGTGCATTTGTTTTGATAGCGAATGAAGACGGGACGGACTTTTCTGTTTCACCAAGTGAACAGACGGAATGCAAAAAAAAAGATGTTAAACTGCTGAAAAGGAACTGGAATTTACCGGGATACCTTAAACAAGGAAGCCAGGGAGCAGTATATGGAGAAAATAATGATTATTAACGGTCTGGATCCATGTGAAATCCCTACTAAAGAATGGAGCTCCTCGTCGGAGCGCCACTCTTTAGAAGGATTTACTGCCGCAGTTCTGCAGAACCCGAGTCTTACTACCTTGTTTAGGAGTGTTTGGGAGCTGCTTTGGTAAATGTTTGACTCGCCATGTGTTTCAATAAATTAGTATAATAGTACAATATACAGTACATGTTTTGTATTACTCTTACTTTTCTTTTCTTTTTTTTTGACTGCTATATTATGCTGAAGAGGCTCCGAGGAGTGAGCAATATTTTGGCTTGGCTTACAGTTTAAGAAAACTCAAATATCCTATCACAAAAAATTAGAATATTCTGGGAATCTTAATCTTAAACTGTAAGCCATAATCAGCAATATTAAAATAATAAAAGGCTTGCAATATTTCAGTTGATTTGTAATGAATCCAGAATGTATGACATTTTTGCATTACAGAAAATAAAGGATTTTATCACAATATTCTAATTTTCTGAGACAGTCCTGTATAGTGTGACGACCAACAGAAGTGTTGTGTGCTGTGTACAGTCACAGCTGGGATCATGTCTTTGTTCAGCACCTTCAGATGTTTTTAACAGCTGTTTTTATCATTCCTGCCATACATGCATGAGAAAAACCAACACCTATGACATCCCGTCTCTGCAAGAGCCACAGGTATGTTGCACACACATCACCACGCCCATGTCTCATGGAGAACCAGTCCTGCATGATCATGCATGATGGGTGTGTTATTAATGACCACAACCAGAAGCATTAACATGCCCCTGTCACATCAGCATCAACATCTGGAGGCGCCTCCACGCCCTGGACTCGCACCGGCAACAATGGTGACGCAAGCTTTGCGGCTAACCAGTCTGCTAACACCAGCGTTGAGTAAAACCGCTAAACTGCTCCTGCAAATGCTCAAATCGAGCCGTTTTTCCCCATCAACAACCCTGTCGGTGGAGGTGAAAACGCAGCCAGCTTCGCCGGCGAGAGAGAGACTGCTTTCTCCGGGAAATATTCACATGACAAAGCTGTAATCTCCCGGTGGTCCAGGAACTCTCTCAGCCGGTGGTGAAACGGGGGTTTAATCTTACCCGAAAGGGAAGGTTCCGACTCTCAACGAGCGTGGAGATCACTCATGGAGATCAAATCCGCCGTGTCATGAGTGTGCAGGTAGAAAAAAGAAGAGAGGGGAAGGGGGATTAGATATCTAGCGGTAACTCCGACGTGCCACACGCAGGAAAAAGGGAATGCAGGAATGTGACGCTCGAAACGCTTCGAACGCGCATGCGCGAGTGCGGCGGCATTGTGGGAAATGGAGTTCGGTAATGTGATACGTTCGATACATGTATCGAAACAGTGGTGCAAAAAGTGGGTATTATGCGCTATACGCCGCGCATAGGGGCGCCTCGGTAGGAGGGGCGATAAAGCGACGGGTTGGGGGTGTTTGGAGTGTGCATTATCTGTATTAAACAGCGTTTATGTGTTTTTTTTTTTTTTTTTATTAACAATTGCAAACATAACAATGATAACAAAACTTCACAATATGCAAATTCACGTTGAGTACAACCATGGGTGCAGATCCCGGGGGGGACGGGGGGGACATGTCCCCCCCAATTTCTGAAAAACATGAATTGTCCCCCCCAATAAAAATACCCAAAATTATTCAAAATTGAACAAATGTATTTTAAGACTTAAAGGTTGAATATGTAGAATATTTATTAAAAATAATTTTTAAATATAAATTTATATAACTCATGGTATGAGTTGCATATTGGCAAAAAATATATTTCTAAAAAAATAATACATTCACGGTGCATTTTGAGGTGTACCGAATGAAAGCAATGGGTCCTTTTTTTTTAGAACTGTTTACCACCATAACTGTGTTAAAACACGATCAGTTAGTTTAAACAACTTGTTTAGGGCTCCATATTTCATCCATATATCAATTGATCGTGCATAAAGTAGTCCCATAGGATAAAAGGAAGATGGTGAAAAGAATTTGAGATGAGTACACACTACATGCCCAAAACCCTTAAAATTATGATTTACGAATATAACAGTTAAGTAAGCAGTGACACACACTGTTGGCTGTTTAGGACAAATAAACAAGAAAGGTAAGCACAATAAATGATTCCCTGTGCAGTATTTTTTGGTGAGCCTTTACCAATTTATGGCATGGTATAAGTTGCATATTGGCAAAAAATTTAAAATTCAAATCACGTTGGTGTCGCCCCCAATCCTGACATTGGATCTGCACCCCTGAGTACAACTCAAATAAAAAACAAAACAAAAAGCACAACACATCACAACCAGCCAGGGGGGATGAAATTATAACAGAAAGCCAAAACATTTACATACATTTATGGTTTTGATTGCTTTTGAATTATTAGAGAACTTAATAGAGTCCAGATACTGTTTTAATTCACAATGAAAAGTAAAAAAAGAGGGTTTTTTGCGTAAGAATTTTGATTTGTGGATGTGGAATTTTGCGAGGATAATCAACAAATTAATAATAAATGTTTCCTTTGGTTTTGTTCTAATTGTTACATGGTCAAAAACACCAAACAACACATCCTTCCAAAATAAAATAAAATCAATATCAATTCTTTCAGACACAAAATTACACATATCCCTCCAAAAAGTTTGAACGATGGGGCACAGCCAGAATAAGCGTTTATGTGTAATGTATATGATTAATAACAGCAGCACGTCACTGGTTCGTCTCCCTCTGCTCCTTCACCTCCTCTCCTCTCGTCCCAACCCCCCCACCTCTACTCCCCGGCAGTGGCGTCAATTCAGTGGAAGCTAAGGTATGGCAAGGTTACGAGTCACAGAACTTAACTAGAGTATCAATCAACACGTCCAGCAAATACTCATCACAGAAGTCTGCTATGTAGCTTATCTGTGTGGTCAAGATAATTGGAACTTTTTCAAATGCAGTCTCGCTCACTGCAAAAACTCAAAATCTTACCAGGAATATTTGTCTTATTTCTAGTTAAAATGTCTAATTTGTAGTCATTTTTAGTCTCATTACACTTAAAACAAGAGTCATCGCCAGAAAAATAACTTATTTGACCATTTTCACCTGTTTCAAGTAAATTTTCAATTGAAATAAGTAGAAAAATCTGCCAGTGGGACAAGATTTATCTTCTCATTACAAGCAAAAAGAAAAAGTTCTACTTATTTTAATGGAAAATCTACTTGAAACAGGTGAAAATTGTTGTTTTTTAGAGTTTTTGAGTCTTGTCTTAAATGTAATGAGATTTTTTTGACTAAAAATGAGACATTTTAACTAGAAATAAGACAAATATTCTTAAGAATTTGAGTTTTTGCAGTGTAATAACTAGTGAAATCGATCATGTTGTTCTGATTTGCATTTGTAGTTGTTTTATATTATTAAATAATAGAATAATCAATACAAATAGTAATTCCATAAATGTATTTAAAAAACAAACTTTTACATTTTCCCTTGAAGCCCAGGTGTGGCGGCTGCCGTACCTTGCCATACACAATTGACGCCCCTGCTCCCCGACACACACACTAGTAGGAGCGCTCCGTTTTCGGCACAAACCCGAAAACAGAAGAGAGAGAAGGAGAAATATTTTATGGGGATGAAACAAAGCATTTCAAAGTGGTTGAAAGACGGTAGGTGAGTTATGTCCCTGTATCAAGAGGAGGCTTGTAAATAGGCTATTCAGGTTAGCTAAAGCTAGTTTACTACTAGTGAAACGACAGGTTACTAGGGCTGGTGATCGATTCGGATGTCAAGAATCGATTTTTAAGATTCAGAATCGATTATCACGCTTTGATTCGATCCGATTCCATTCCATTCTAATATCAACTTGGGTTAAGCTGGGCATACAGTGTGCGATATTTTAAATCGTTTGAGACTGCCCCATCTCACACTGCACGTCTAGATCGCGGAGTTCAAAAGTTCACAGCCCATGATTTATGGTCTCACACTGTACGAGCCGATGCACAGATGCAACCCATCTGCTCACACTATACGATCATAATCCTCCCGTCGGACCTCTGTGTACTGGAACTCTACGCCGGTTCTGGGGCAGGTGTGGGCTGTTCCCAGCCAAACGTGCGTCCTGCCCACCCGATCAAAGGTTATGGGGTTCCTTTATTTTTTTATAATTTTATTTTTTTATATATTTATTAAAAAAATCCCAAAATATCTGTACCGTTTCTGATTGGGTCGGCACTGCGTATCATTTTTAGACACAACAAAGAATGCATACCGCAAAAGTTGTGTCTCGGCGGAGGGACCCGACGTCCCAGCAAAATCAGAAGAGAAAAAAGAGGTGTTCCGAACAGCGTACACACTAAAGGCTGATTTATGGTTCCGCGTTACACCAACGGCGCCTACGGCGTAGGGTACGCGGCGACCCGCACTGTACAGGGAAATGCAGTCTTTTTTTTGCTATTAAAACATGATTTGTAATGTGAATTTGCAACACTTAAACTACAAATAATAGTTTTTTGACGTGACATCAGATATTGCGCATGCTCTCTGTGAAAGGATGAGGCAAATCGGGTCGTAGCTGCTTCAACTGTGCGATTCCTTCACGAAGAGCGACCAGGATTTCAAACACGCTTGATTTTCTTGCGACCTCACGATTCCTGATCGGGAGCTCGTCGTGAGGTGTTAATCTCTCGTCGTTACCCCACGTACACTGCACGAGGCACGAGCAACGATTGGGTAGAAATCGGGCCCGATCAAAAAAAAGTCGCACGACTGGAAAATCGGCTCAAAACGAGCCGATAATCGCACAGTGTATGCCCGGCTTTAGTGTTATTAAAACAGTTTTTTCAGCTGTTGCATGAATTATATGACTGTGTAGTTATGCAACATATTGTAACGTCTCAACAAACTCACCGAGACGTTCCCAGCTTAGAGTTGTTTATTAAACAACTATACAGGTTACTGTGGGCCGTAACTACGCCAACCAACAACAAAAAAAAACAAACTTTTGTTGCGTCCGAAATATACTATACCATACTTTTTAGTATATACTAAACAGTATATACTAACAAGTATACTTAAAGCGGCACTAAGTAACTTTTCCACCTTAATATCATATTTCCAGATTCATTGTGATGGTACATCAACTTCCAACAGGTTTAATGAACCTCTGTCATGGTCTGAGGGGTCTGTATCGCCTTCACTGGTACTATGTAACTTTGAGGAGCATGGTAGGAACCCTTCCACACTAAAAAACTACAAATGTTTACGGCTTTGACTGCTTTAAGCTGGTAACCCGTTGCTGCGTTGTGGCTGCAGCAGCTCCACACAACAGACGTGGGGAAAAGATCGCTAATGGTTTAACTTTTCACTGCTTTCCTGCTTGGAGGCAGAACCACGGAGGCCAAGTATCTGATATAACAGAGTAAAAGAGTCGTCGGCTCGCTTGGATCGTGGCTGTAACGACCAAATACCTTCCACACAGTACCACAAACACTCACACAGACCGGGTCGGATCAAAACACGGGTTTTATTCCCCACTTCTCCAGCTAAACGCAGTTGCTGACCAGCTCTCTGCGGTGCAATTAACCCCAATCTTCAGATAAAACTAGTTTGTTGAGGAAAAAATATTAACTCTTATTTGTAGCTGCAGAGGAAAAAAATAAACTCACGAGGAAAACAAAAATATTGCTCACGCCTCGGAGCCTCTTCAGCATAATATAGCAGTCAAAAAAAAAAGAAGAGAAGTAAGAGGGATAGAAAACATGTGTACTGTATGTTGTACTATTATACTAATTTATTGAAACACATGGCGAGTCAAACATTTACCAAAGCAGCTGCCAAACAATCCTAAACAAGGTAGCCTAAGACGTGGGTTGTGCAGAACTGCGGCAGTAAATCCTTTCTAAAGAGTGGAGCTCCAACGAGGAGCTCCATTCTTTAGTAGGGATTTCATATGGATCCAGACCGTTAATAATCATTATTTTCTCCATACACCGCTCCCTGAATTCCTTGTTTAAATTCCAGTTCCTTTCCAGCAGTTTAACATCTTTTTTTGCGTTCCGTCTGTTCACTTGGTGAAACAGAAAAGTCCGTCCCGTCTTCATTCACTATCAAAACAAATGCACGCGACGGGACAGGATCTTTCCGGCAGTACGCGCTGGTGCTCATGGGAAACGTAGTGTTCTTTCTGGTAAAGCACTACCGCTTTTGTCCAAAAGATGCCGCCAAACTCAACAAAAGCTGAAAGTAACGTTGTGCTGCTTTAAGTTCAGCACACTTTTGAGTAAATATCAGTAGTGTGCATTAATTTGGACGTACTATTAAGAGCGCACACGTCACTTCCTGCCGTTGGGAGGAAGTGACGTGTCACAGCAGCAGTAGCAGCATCTCTCCGCCCTTTCCCGTTTATTCTGGCCGAAACAAGATTACATTATATAATATTATTATATACGAATATTATAATATTAATATCATATAATAATATTTTTATACTTAATATAGGAATGAGATCTCCCGTCTCATAAAATGGCACTTCTGGGGATGCAGTTTCAATCGCCGCTGCCACCCTCTCCAACACCCTCCTGAGGACCTTGAGGGCTGATTCGGAACAACTCCCCATGAACAAGAATGTCGTCCAGGTACACGACACACTCCTGGCAGGGAATACCAGCAAGCACCTTGTCCATAAGTCTCTCAAATGTGGCAGGAGCATTGCACAGGCCAAACGGAAGGACCTTGAACTGCCACAAGCCTCCATTGGTGATAAAAGCTGTCTTAGGTCTGGCATCTGGGGCAAGGGGGATCTGCCAGTATCCACTGCGGAGGTCTAGTGCAGAGAACCAGGAAGACCCTGTCACCGTGTCTAGAGCTTTGTCGATTCGTGGGACAGGGTAGGGGTCCTTTTTGGTCACTTTGTTGAGGGGTCTGAAATCCACACAGAACCGCCAGTCAACCTGTGTCTTCTTGGGGACCATGATGACAGGGGAGGCCCAAGCGCTGAAGGAAGGTTCAATGAGTGCAGCCTGTTGCATCTCCTGCAGAGCCTTGTCCGCTGCTATCTGTCGGGCCAGGGGGAGACGTCGAGGTCTCATCCTAATGGGCGACGCATCTCCAGTCTCGATGTGGTGCTGGATGAGATCTGTTCGTCCCACGTCATCCCTGAACAACGAAAAAACAGTCTCTGTACTCCAGTAGGAACTGCCACAACAGCTCTTGTTCGCTGGGAGTCAGTCCGTCGCGATTTTTCTGCCAGACCTCCCCAACCGCCAGGATTCTGTCCCCTCTGTCTGGCAGCGCCGCGTTCGTGGGTGGTGGCATATGTGGTCCATCAGGTGGGGTGGGGGGCGGTGTGGGCGGTTCATTACCCTCCATATAGTTGACAGCTGGGAGCATGGTATGTGGGTGTGACCCTGCGTCGGACACGTTGAAGGGTTTCATAGTTGGTCAGTTGGGTGGGGTGGGGCAGGCAGCCATGTCGGTTGTTGTCCCGGCCGTTAGCACTGTAATGGTGTGGGCCGCCGAGCAGCCCGGCTTTAATGGCCACCGAGACATCTGGACAACGTGTCTATCTGGAAATGTGAGTGTTCCCCTTTTGGGATCAATGATACAGTCCAATGTCTTAAGGACTTCCAGTCCCAGTATGCAGTCTTCCTGCAACCCACACGGGACAGTTACCATTCATCTTTCCCAACCTTAAGGTCACTATTGCCTCACCCACCATGGGTTCCCGCTCTCCAGTGACAGTCTGCAGTTTCACCATGGTGGGAAAAACAGTTGTCCCCTGCCCCACCATATCGGGTCTTACTAGTGTAGCTGAAGACCCTGTGTCCACCAGCGCAGAACAGCATGTACCCTCAACAGTCATTCTGATATACCAGCAGTCCCCTACCCAGGTTCGTCCCAGCATCCCGAGTCGCTCTAGCCAACTGTTCACGCCAACTGCTGGCCACGGTGTCGCCTCTGGATTGAGGGGCGCTGCGTTCCTGCTCGCGTCGGGTCGGGACACCGTCCCAGGGGGTCCGCATCGTCCCATTTATGCGGTCCCCATGTCCCGCATGGGGACACTCCCAGAGTAAGTGGCCAGGCTGTCCACAACCCCAGCAGGTCAGCTCCAAAGCCTCCAGGAGAGACCTGGGGTGAGCCAGCAACGTCTGGACACGCAGGTCAGTCAGCAGCAGTGCTTGGAAGAAGTGGTCCCGGTCTAACTCACTCTGGATGGCGGGGGGCATATGGGCATAGGTGCGGTGAACCAGCCCCTCAATGTCGTTGGCGAGATCCCTGAGTGGCTCTCCGGGTCATCGTTGTCATCGCTAGTTGGAGGGCTTTTACTTCAGTGGACAACTTGCCAGCCCGAGCTAGCAGTTCAAACTGGGCATGAAAAGCCTCCCAATTGGCCTTGCCATCGTATCTGGGGGTCTTCGTTGGGGGCACTGCACCCCTGTGTGTGTCCTGTCCCTCAACAGGACAGCTAGACCGATAAAAGTCTGTCTCAGCAGTAGGGCTGTTCGATTTTGCCCAAAAATAAAATCTCGATTTTTTTCTCTCAAAATCCGATTTTCGATTACGATTACGATTATTTTGTGAATTGACAAAAGGCAAATAAATGATTTCAAATATGCTGTTTTTTTTATTGAACATTTGCTCCATTGGGCTTTAAGTGCAAACTTTGCTCTTATTAAACCAAAAATGAATGAATAAAGTGCAAAACTCTGTAAAATAAGTTGAAAAAAAGTTTTAAAAAATATAATAAAATATAAAGTTTTATCTCTGAAAAAAAAAAATTAGCAAATCAGCACTTGCAAACATACAGTAAGTTATATTTCCAATTAAATAAAACAAGACATTTTCTAATTAAACTAAACTGGGTCTTTGCATGCTAAATAATAATGCAACCCGTGAAGGAGGTAGAGGTGTGTAATGTCACTCATTACATTTGCTATTCACATTTGCAAGTTTTTTGCAAGGAACACGAGCCGGTCTACGGCATCTGGCTTGAGGGATGCCCGGTGGCCGTTACAACGCCCCCTCCTACACTAAAGAGCCTCTCCGATGGGGCACTTGTCGCAGGTATTGAGAGGTATTTCCATCAATCATTAATATGGTATCAATCATTAATATGTGTGCAGACAAGGTTAAAAAAAAAAAGTGAAAAATCGATTTTACGATTTTAACGTTTTAACGTTTCTAATTACATAATCGCGATTACGATTTAAAATCGATTAATCAAACAGCCCTACTCAGCAGCCATTGAAGCAGTCATTTTTATCACCCGCTCTCTGTCCTCGGGTGCTCCCCAAGCCCCAGCGGTGGCATACTGATCCAGCTTGTAAGCCTTTTCCTGTTTAATTTAACAACTTAACAACCTTAAATCTAACAGCCTACACATTGCTTTTTTATTAATGTGCTGTCCCCTACCTTCACATCAGCTCATTCAGTAGGTCTGTTTGATTGTTTAGTCATATGTTTTGCATGTAGTCCTGAGACAGGCCATATATGATGGAAATGATGATAGTTAACATGTGGTGTTACATTGGCATGTGAGTTACATTCTGATTGGAGCATCAGTGTAGTTTGGCGTTTGTAGACTCATGTCTATCTGTGGTGTTACTCTTAGTTGGTTGCTTGTCTTACATTTATTTGAAGTATGGGTGTTGAGCAGGTACTTCAGCAATACTTTCATGTAAATCTATGGTCTTTATAACTATAGTAAATTTCCCTTTTTTTACTGTAAAATGTGGGAGGACGGGGGCACTTCAAGTGTGGTCACCCTGGGGAACCACACTGAGCTAATCCGGGTCTGCAGACAGGGAATTTGTTTTTGTTTTTTTTTGCTCACTGAACCCAGATTTAAATAGTTACAAGCAGTAATAGACAAATGACAGCTCTCATTAACATATATACAATTTTAAAAAAAAGTGAAAGGTGCAGCAGTATGAGGTAGACATGGTTATTGAAAGGTGCATTGTTACAGCATATGATTGTGGTTATTATTATTATTATTATTATTATTATTATTATTATTATTATTATTATTATTATTATTATTATTATTATTATTATTATTATCATTATTATTATTGCACAGTGATTGATTACTCTGAGGCTCTATGAGTGATGAGAGTTCATCATTGATACAACATTTGATACATGTAACGAAATAAAATAAAACCACTAAAACTCACTTTTGTATTTGGACATTTTACAATACAAAAAAATAGTAAGGATGGAAAAACAAACTCTGTATTTATAGAATTTTAAAATAAGACAAGACAAGGCAAGTTTATTTATATAGCACAATTCAACACAAGGTAATTCAAAGTGCTTGCAGTAGAATGCAGCAGTCCTGGGCTATACATGCCCCCTCTGGCCAGCCGGGGCGCCAGATGGGGTGGGGAGGATCCGGCCAGAATAACGTGATCCTTCCACGCGCTACGTCAGGCCAGAGAAACCCCACCCTGTCTGGTGAAAAGAAGCGAAGATTTTAAACTCTGTCCTTTGTAGGGCTGGGGATCGATTCAAATATCAAGAATCGATTCGATTCCAATTCTTAAGATTCAGAATCGATTATCACGCTTTGATTCGATCCGATTCGATTCGATCCGATATTGATTTGGGTTACTGTTAATAAAACTGTTTTTTCAGCTGTTGCATGAATTATATGACTGTAGTTATGCAAAATATTACTACTAGTATTATATTGAGATTCAACAGCAAGTATTGGCAGCTAATGATGCTGTAAGGACCAATCACCTCCAGAATGCTGATAGAACTGCTTTCAGAAACATCATGTGGGTCAGAATTACCAAACAGATCCAGGGCAGCAAACAGAGATGCATGAAATCGGTTTTATTTTTTTCCACATTCCGTTTTTATTTGTTCCATTTTCGGTCTATTTTGGTTTTTAATTTTTGAGCATTTGGTTCTTATCATTTTTTGCAAATGTAACCCCAAGACAGTATATAAAGTAATGAAATATAGACAATTTATGCAATTATAACTGAAAACTTTAATGTTTTCATACCTTTAAACATATTTAAAGGCAAAAACATGGCACCAGTTATTCTCGTGTCCAACAAAACATTCCTTTTTTGGGGAAAAAACTAAAAAATAACCAAAAGTTGTAATGTAATGATGAAAAAAAAAACATAAATAAATAAAAGAAAAAAAAGAAAAAAGAAAAAAAATCGATCTTTAGACATATGAATCGATTTTTAGGAATTAATATGAGAATCGCTTTAGAATTGGGAAATCGATTTTTTTCAACACAGGCCTAATCCTTTGACTCACTGGAAGCCAGTGTAGTGATTTCATGCCCCGGTGTAATATGGTCCAGTTTCCTGGTGTTTGGAAGGACTCTGCGTTCTGGATCAGCATATAAATAATGCATATTAAATGCATTAAAAGCAATAGTATAGCCGATATTGTGAGACTTAAAAAAAAAAAACATTTTGTAATACAGGTCAATTAAAAGACACCAACATCAAAATGTATATATATTCAGTTTTGGATTTTTATTACCAAACAGGGTCAGGGCAATAAAAACCTAATGCCTGTACTGGACTATATTTATTTATCCACATTGCCTGTCTGGCTTTTAAATCTACACCAGCAGGTAAAGTGGGCGTGAGGATATTTTTGTGGATAATTTTGCTTACTTGTGGAGCAATCTGTCCTTCCTGGAAGAGGAATGCATGTTGTCAGAAAATTAGTCAGTGAAGTAGCACATTACAAACGAAGGTGATATTTGTAACTGAATAGATCTAAAAAGAAAGAAAAAACGTGGCACATTTTAATGATCATTTCCAGGGGTGGAAAGTAACAAATTACATTTACTCACGTTACTGTAATTGAGTACTTTTTATGAGTAATTTGTAATTTTCTAAGTAGTTTTTGAAATATGTAATTTTTACTTTTACTCGAGTACATTTTGACCCAAGTATTTTACTTCACTACATTTGAACCCCCTCACGTTACTGAGTATAAAATTTATGGTGAAAATCTTGTTGGCATTTTATTTTGATTTATTGTGAATAGTAGGATCCTGCGGGCATTGGGCACTTTATTTTGTGTTTGAATAATTTGATTCTGGTTTTAGTGTTGTCGGTTGGACAATATGACAGAAAATAGTTTGCACTTTACAGTACAGGTTGTGACTGTCCTTTTTGTCCTGGTCTGCGGAAGTAAAAGTTCTGTTCTGTTTTAGGACTAGGTGAAACAATCCCTTAAATGAACGGGATTGTTTCACCTAGTCCTAAAACAGATTATGTTACTGAGCTCAGCTGAGTTTTTACAAGTGTGGATGTGTACTTTAATATGCCTCGAAGTTAATTAAAACAACTTGTGCTGGATTTGATTCGTGACTCATCCTTTTTTTGCATTAAATAACTGAAAGTAACTTTTACTCAAATTACATTTTAAATGAAGTAGTTTGTACTTTTACTCGAGTAAATTTTTAGATGAGTACTCTTACTTTTACTTTGAGTAGGATTTAAGCAAAGTAAAGATACTTTTACTCAATTACAATTTTTCAGTACTTTTTCCACCTCTGATCATTTCACTAAGAGTCCTCAAACACCAAACCTCTGCTGGTGAAACTTTGCCCCCATGTGGAAGATAAAGGAAGTTCATGAAAAGGAGCGTCCTCAAGTGTCTGGTGTGTTTTGGTGGATGGGGCTGTGAATACCCTAAGTTGTATATTATGAACATCTGGCTGTACCAGAGAGATTTTCTGGGATCCACAGCCATTAACATGAATCACAATTTTATGTGTTAGTTAGACACAAAAAAACTGAGAAATACAAAAAAAAAAAAAAAAAAAATTAAATCACACAGACGATATAAAGAGACAGATGAATCGTAAACTGGACAGGCAACTGAGTGGAAAAAGTTAATTTCTCTTCCAGATGGCATACAGAGTATGTCACAGTCAGAGACTAATTAACCATCATGACATGATGGAAACACCAGCAGGTCACTGCGTACCACCCCCAACACCTCCTCAGCCTCTTCTTCTGTCTTTCACCTTCACTTTCTCCTCTGTTCCCTGTTCCCTTTCATTCACAATCCCAATCCTATGCCTATCCTTAGTGATCCCTTAATTACCTCTTTGTCCTCATCACATCCCCCACAGCAACTGAGGCTGCTGTGCTCTGTTTTCCTTCCATGCTGCTGGGAATTTACTCTGTGGAGATGTTTGATTTCACGGTGCCAGCCTACAGCTTTCACCTTGTTCTCCAGGTAAACACAGTAACGCCGACTTAATGTCACATAATAGAAAAACAACATCACAAATGGCAAATCTTTTCAAAATCAACTAAAGATCGGATTTGAGGCTTTTGTGACGTTCAGTTGTGAGTGAACACACAAATGAATCTGCCCTGTTGCCAAGGGAACTATGATGTTAAAAGAGTTTATAAGGTTGTTGTTTAAAATTTATCAGCATATGTTGCACAAAGCAGATGTAAAAGTAATATTATTGATATCTGAATAGATGTCAATGTCAATGTCCATGTCAATTTTATTTATAAAGCACATTTAAAAACGACCGAGGTCGACCAAAGTGCTGTACAGCATGCAACAAAATAAAACCATACCCAAAGAAAAACACAATACACAGTGTAGAAACAATAAAATCACTAACATACTAAAATGATCAATAAAATAGTAATAAAAAATAGAAAATAGAGAATAGACGACAAAGAACAGACACATAAAGTGCACAATCACTTCTCACAGATGTAGGGAACTAATTTGTCATACACTAAAAGCCAAAGAAAATAAATACGTTTTCAAAGAAGACTTAAAGATGTCAACTGACAAAAAAATGAATGAATATTTTATATAGAAAGTTTATAAATGAGAAATATCTTAAATGTGAAAAAGTGAAAACATACATTTTGTAAGTATCACTTAAGTTCTTTAATATGAAAAAGCAAAAGGATTTGCATGTACAGTATATTTACTGACACATACAGTAATATAAAAGGGGACAATTACGCAGAATATTGATTATATTCACAGGCATTAATGTGTAAATTACTCAACTACATGAAAATGGTAAAACTGGGTGTAATTTTGATATGTTAGTAGTAGGGCTGCACGATTAATCGTTAAAAAATCGCGATCTCGATTCATGCTTGAACGCAATCTCATTTCCAAATGACGACGATTTAATTTTTTTTTTTTTTTTTTTTTTTTTTGATGTTTATTGTTTTTATGTTCAATGTCAGCTGTTACAAAGTTGATGCCAGTCTTTTATCAGGCACCATCATATTTTTTGTAACGTTTACCTTTTGTATCGGCAGCTTCTTAATAGCAGCAAAAGGCAATGGGGGGTTCATCCCAGCCAGAGGAATAATTTGTTGCCTCAGAACTACAGGATCTGTTACAAGTCCCCTTTCTGAAAGGGTGTTCAACTCAGGGAGGAACAAATATTGTTCAAAATTGTTATTATTGTTTAAATTATTCAAAGGTTTGTGTAAAGAAGACAAGAGATGTTTATTGTTATTATATTTTTGTTCAGCTGTTGCAAAGTTAAAGTAATAAGTGCAATACATTTTATATTGGAAATAAATCGTGAGAGAATCGTGATCTCAATTCTAAGCAAAAAAATCGTGATTCTCATTTTGTCCAGAATCGTGCAGCCCTAGTTAGTAGTAAAATAAAGGCTTTATGAAGTGAATACAAGTGAAACACCATGTGCAATAAATAAGTCTATTTCCAGCTAGTACGCATTACTGCATATCGGTTTATTTTGTCAGGTTTGGATGTTTTAAATTTGGTTTGATGGCGGTACAGACGTGTAGGTGAGGCGACAGAAAGCTGCAGAAGCTGGCATCGTGCTTCAGGTTGCACACAGCTGACTTGTCACCGGAGGGATGGTACCAAGGCATCAATTAGCAGCAGAGAGGGCGCATAATGACATTTCCGTGTGCTTGCGGTCTGGCCAGCTCCGTCTTTGTGTTATAAAAGGCAAAACCATAAACATGGAATTAGACAGAACAGGCCCAACAACTCTTAAGGTCACAGACTTTTCCCTCCTGCGGCTTCCGAGAGCAACAGTGTGATATAAACAACACCGGCCAGAAAAATGTTATTACTGTATGTGTAGGCTTCACAAAGGGCGACTGATTATTTGTGCTTGTCAGCATGTGAAGTTCATGGGGCCAGTGGCCCCGGCATAGTGGTCTTCTGCTGTTCTCCTGCTTTATTGTTGGGCTGAATGGCTGCAGGAGATCGGTGTGGGAGAAAGATCACTGCAAACTTGACAGAGAGAAACCAAGTGGGTGGAAGTGACTGAACATCTTTTTGTGTAACACGCACACGGAAAAACATGCACACTGACACTCGGACAAATAAACACAGCAGTATTGGCCAGGGTTCAATCTGTTGAGTAACAAAAACATGATAGCTTTCTAGCCAGCAGGTGGGGGCAGTAGACAGATATAGGGCGGTTGTGTACGGAGCTGTGCTATTGAAAATGTGCAGTAAGTCACATATCTGTAGTAACCTCCTGGGGGTGGAAGGGAAAAAAAATCTAATGTGAACTAATACATATCCCAACTCCAAATTATCAGGCCAAAAAAATGATTTTGTTATATTTTTGTTCCAATCAATATAAAAAAAAACATACTGTCACTATAAAACGCTTGCATTTTTTTTTACTTATACTACTGCTACTACAAAAAAAACAAAGAAACAAATTAACAGTTTGATCCCTTGTCTGTAAATAATTTTCACCTAACCCAGAATGAAAGTGTACCAATATAGTACTCTCTATAATATCACATTTGGAGTCAAAATCTATTTTGTAACCTGAGGCCACAACACGCAGTGAAGCATTTCTGTAATTTTAATTCAGTTTTCAGACTCTTTTTTTTATAGAAAAACCTTAGTTATCCATAAATGCAGCAATAATAAGTGTAAGCCTTTATTTTCAACTGTTGTACATTTTTAAATAAGTTATTAAGAAATCAAAACAAATGTTTTTTTCAATGAATTACTGAATCCTAGAATTATCTTTTTTTTTTAGATGAGCAGATTTATATGTTAATCTAAGGAAAGATATCTTGTAAAAAGGCAAGATTACTAAAGATATGCTTCATGAAAGAAGAGGAGGAAGGAAAAGTCTTACCGTTTCCAGGATGTAGGTACAGTATGCCTTTTGCTTGAGTGTTTATCAGGCCCCCGTGAAGAAACGGTCACAGATAATGATGAATGGATGGGAATGTCTGGGCTCTGAGCTGAAAAAGTAGCACTTATTTTCTATGAAGGAATTATTTCATGCTTTTTTCAGCAGACATTTGTTTCTGAAATGTGGTTTTATCCTTCAAACTGTCAAAACATTCAAATACATTCATTTTAGTTTATCATAAGAGGGAATAGTAACATTCATTACTTTTATTCTGGTTCTTTTGAACCTTTTTTGAAAGTTGAATGAATGAATGAATGAAAAACTTTATTTCGAACATGCTAAAAAATATATATTTAAACCAAAGAACAATAGTTAAATAATAATCATGATAAATACAGTATAATACAAATCATAACAATCATAAACAAAAACATGCCTCACTGGGTTTTTTTTTTTTTCTTTTTCTTTTTTTTTTTCCTTTTTTTGCATGCTCGAAATGGAGCAGGGAGAAGTTAAAAAAACGTATTTAGCCCTGCCCCGGTTATTTACAACACAAAATATAATTTGCCACCCTAAATTAAGCCGAATACATACATACATACATAGATACATACACCTACATACATACATACATACATACATACATACATACATACATACATACATACATACATACATACATACATACATACATACATACATACATACATACATACATACATACATACATACATACACATATGCACATACACATATTCATATTCTCCATACATTATAATACTCAATATACACCATGGAGCAATACATTATACTTTATATATTAGTTACGTTACGTTGACTGCCAGTCAATTATATAACCAGATCAGTTATTATTATAGGCAAGGTAAGTTTATTTGTATAGCACAATTCAACACAAGGTAATTCAAAGTGCTTTACATCAACAGTAAAAGCGGCAAGACACAATTAAACAGTAAATAACAAATAAAATGAAATAAAATGATAAGAAAAGAGGTAAAATAGTAAAAAGCACAAGTTGTTAAAAAGTAAGGGTAGTAGAGTCCAGCAGGTATCTCATTCTTACAATGGCAAGAATTACGTTTCTATGAAATGAATGAAAATATATTTATTTCGGTCAGGTCATTCTTAATGTAGACACCAACTGAAAGCATTAGTTCACATAAAAAAAAAAAGAGACCTAACCGAAAAGGAATAGGCTGAAGCTATTGCTTATTTACGCCTACCCTTCTCACATGATCAACTTATTCAGATCAAACATACAAAACATAGTACAAAAAAAATAAATCATATTGTTTACACAATCCCGAACATAATTCCGTAATAGTATCATCTACTGGATCCCTCATATTTTTGAATGCATGAATCGACTGGCACATCTTCAATTTTTCATCAAGTGCATTCCATATATTTACACCCCTTACAGTAAAACATTGATCTTTAATTTTAGTCCTAGACTTTGGTTTTTCCAATCATACGTTTCCCTCGAAGCTCATATCTACTTACTCTTATTTTAAACATGCTTACAATTTTACTAGGTAACAATCTGTTGAACACTTTGTACATTATCAATGTACAAAGTACGTTTCTAAGGTCAAAACGTACAAAAACCGGGTCAAATACAGTATTACAAAAGTAATCTGTGCCGATTCGTACGGTGAATTAAACCAATTTGACAATTCTATTCCACAATGTCTTTTTCCAGGTCTTATTTCACACAGCTGAATTATAACCAAAAATAAATACAATACAGCTTGAAATGAATAAAACAATAATAAATAAACTTCATTTTCTCAATATTCTACAACATTCTACATATGTATATACTGTATATACTGTCATCTGTAAGAAAAAAACAAAAAAACGATTCAAATGCACCTTAACCTTTCTTTATATTTTTTATATTACTTATATTTCTTACATTTCTTATATTTCTTATTGTTTGCACTACTGCTATTTGTCTTGCACTGGAGAGGTGATGCTGCCTCTAATCTCACAGTACCCAGGTACACTGATAATAAAAGTATTCTGATTCTGATTCTCATGTTTGGCTCTCATCCTCCCCCTCCAGAAGTGTGTGAGCCTCCCCCGGCCTTTTCTTCGGCAGCCTCACACTCCCCCTGCCGGCTGCCGCCGACCCTCAGCAGAGCGTGGAGAAGTCCAAAGAGCACGTCGACAATGCCCGGCAAAGTGCGCGCGTGTCCGCCCGCATGTACGGTGAGCACCCGTTGAGTAGGTGGGTCTGCTGGAAGGAAGTGGGAGAGGTGGGAAAGGGGCAGATGGAACACAGAAGGAAGTTCACCAGCGACACATAGAGTGTCAGAAAGTGGAGAAGGACAGAGAGGGAGGGGACCCCGAGAGAGCGGCGGGGACCGTAGGTTCATAGGTAGAGGAGGCAAAAACCCAGGGAAGAAGAAGGACGGATATGAAGGGGACAGAAAGAGAGAGAGGGTGGTGAGAAAGTTACAGATGGGGGGGTGGACAGCCGAGCGGGAGAGGTGAGACATGTGTCAGGTACCGAGGGGATGTGACAAGCAGCGGGGGCTGGAGAGATGATGACAAGCAGGGGTGGAGGGTGGAGGAGTCGGGTTTGGGGAGTGAGAATGATAGCAGGTGGAAGATGATAGGGGGGGACGGACGGGAGACAGATCTTTGACCTTCAAAAATAGTTTGACGGTTGGTTGTTGGCAACAAAATAAAAAGGAATAGCTGAAATATTCTTACACTGCTCTTGTTTCTGCTTTAGATGTGTATCCAAAACTCCCCGTGAAGAAAAATCTAAATATCCTGACGAAATAACAATTACTATTTTTTGGGAGGTGTGATGATGCCAGTCTCCAGGTTAAATTTGTAACAACAGAGAAAAATGGACATCAGTGACATATGTCATAAAAAATATAACAGAACAGTAGGGATGGGCGGTATGGACTAAAAAATGTATCACGATAATTTCTGGCATTTATCCTGATAACGATAAAAACTCAACTCCACCTTTTCAACTATAAATCTATCTCGCTCTCAGATCCGCCATTTTTGTTACACAAAAACGTCATCAACGGGAATTTATCCTTTTTTCTTTCTTTCTTTCTTTCTTTCTTTCTTTCTTTCTTTCTTTCTTTCTTTCTTTCTTTCTTTCTTTCTTTCTTTCTTTCTTTCTTTCTTTCTTTCTTTCTTTCTTTCTTTCTTTCAGGCTCATTTCCTTCCTTCCTTCTTCCTTGTTTTCTCCCTTCCTTTTCCCTTTCCTTCCTTCATTCCTTCCTTCCTTCCTTCCTTCCTTCTTCCCTTCCTCTTTTCTCCCTTCCTTCCTTCCTTCCTTCCTTCCTTCCTTCCTTCCTTCCTTCCTTCCTTCCTTCCTTCCTTCCTTCCTTCCTTCCTTCTTCCCTTCCTCTTTTCTCCCTTCCTTCCTTCCTTCCTTCCTTCCTTCCTTCCTTCCTTCCTTCCTTCCTTCCTTCCTTCCTTCCTTCCTTCCTTCCTTCCTTCCTTCCTTCCTTCCTTCTTTCCTTCCTTCCTTCCTTCCTTCCTTCCTTCCTTCCTTCCTTCCTTCCTTCTTCCCTTCCTCTTTTCTCCCTTCCTTCCTTCCTTCCTTCCTTCCTTCCTTCCTTCCTTCCTTCCTTCCTTCCTTCCTTCCTTCCTTCCTTCCTTCCTTCCTTCCTTCCTTCCTTCTTTCCTTGTTTTCTCCCCTCCTTCCTTCCTTCCTTCCTTCCTTCCTTCCTTCCTTCCTTCCTTCCTTCCTTCCTTCCTTCCTTCAGGCTCCTTCCTTCCTTCCTTCCTTCCTTCCTTCCTTCTTTCCTTCCTTCCTTCCTTCCTTCCTTCCTTCCTTCCTTCTTTCCTTGTTTTCTCCCCTCCTTCCTTCCTTCCTTCCTTCCTTCATTCCTTCCTTCCTTCCTTCCTTCCTTCCTTCCTTCCTTCAGGCTCCTTCCTTCCTTCCTTCCTTCCTTCCTTCCTTCCTTCCTTCCTTCCTTCCTTCCTTCCTTCCTTCCTTCCTTCCTTCCTTCCTTCCTTCCTTCACGTACGTTGTGCGTGGATTTAACGCAGAACAATAGATCAGTTTTACACAAAAACGTCATCAACAGGAATTTATCGTTTTTACCGTGAGATACAAATTCTTATCGTGAGGAATTTTTTTGACGGTTTATCATGAACGGTAAAATATCACCCATTCCTACAGAACAGCAATTTTTTTTAAAACTGCTCCACTTTATTGTTTAATTTTAACAAGATCATCTCCTTTGTTTTTGTGGGGTTCATTTTCTAACAAAAGAGACATCCTGCATTTTAGTCAAAGATCCTTCCCAGAAACATAGAACATATATATTTAGAAAAATACTGAAATAAAAGCATATTAGAATATTTGCATTATTTTACTGGATCATCCGGCAAAATCCTCTCGTAAAATCTGCTCTATGTTTGTGCACTTATGACATATGACAAGAAAAAACAAAAATATCATTCAATTCCACCAATCAGCCACAGCTGCAAGGCACTGAGGTCATTTTGACCTGAGCCAGCGAGCAAAGGCCCTCAGATCCTCCGAGGGTTTCCACATCCTTTAGTCCCTTGCAAAGGTTAAAAGCTTCCTAATATTGGGAGGTAAAACCGCTGTGACCCCTCATGAGGACGGACAAGGGACCTCTGGCAGCATCCTGCTGTGTCTGGCTCCGGCTCAGCGGCAGCAGATTGATTGTTTTCTTTAAGGCCCTCCAGAGTTTTTAAAGTGTGTGTGTGTGTGTGTGTGTGTGTGTGTGTGTGTGTGTGGGGGGGGGTCTTTTAATCCTGAAGAGAGCTACTTCAGTGGAGAAAGGGGTTTGTTGTTTGTGTACTCGGTCTGCAACAGTGTTAAAGTGAGTGTATCCACATGAAAGCCAAGACTCCCAGTTTCTCACAGCAGCAGTGGACTTTAACAAGTGGACAAATACCGTATTTTCTGGACTATAAGCCGCTACTTTTTTCATAGGTTTTGAAACATGCGGCTTATACAAAGGTGCGGCTATTCTGTGGATTTTTCTTCCACCGCTAGGGGGAGTGTTAACCGGAATTAGAATCAAAACTAAGACAAAATAAATGCAAAGAAGAATACGCTACTTCTTCTTTAGCAGATAGAAGTAGAAGCAGATTTCAAACATATAAATAGATAAATAAATACCGGTTATTTTCTCTTGGTTCTGTCCCGTTTTAATCAGCAAAGTTGCTGCCGTGTTAAAGACACTGTTAGAAAAGGATCTATTTAGGTACAAACATGTACATCATTTACAGTTCAAAATACTTCTGTACATGTAGGAAATATCGAATCTAACAACATAAAAATCTGCGGCTTGCATATCTTTTTTTTTAAATAGAGCGGATGCGGCTTATATACAGGTGCGGCTTGTATATCTTTTTTTTATTATTTTTTAAAAAATAGAGCGGGTGCGGCTTATATACAGATGCGGCTTATAGTCCAGAAAATACGGTAATACAATAAACATGAATGAACAGATAAGTGCTGATATAAGTGAAAATCTGTGTGTGAAGTCTGACCACAGAAATATCCATAAACTTATAACAAGAAAAAATCATTTTCTGTGTGGAGCTGACCTAAAAGTTCAAGAAGAAAGAGACAATCTGTAAATAAAAATCCCAGATTTGACCCTCTAATGCAGGGGTCGGCAACCCAAAATGTTGAAAGAGCCATATTGGACCAAAAACACAAAAAACAAATATGTCTGGAGCCGCAAAAAATGAAAAAACTTGTATAAGCCTTAGAATGAAGACAATACATGCTGCATGTTTCTGTATTATTTAGAACTGGGGGAAGATTGTTTTTTTCATTGTGCACTTCGAGAAAAAAGTAGAAATGTCAAGATTAATGTTGAAGTACAATCTTGAGACAAAAGTCGAAATGTCGAGAAAAAAGTAGAAATGTTGAGAAAAAAGTCGAAATGTCGAGAAAAAAGTCGAAATATTGAGAAAAAAGTTGAAATTTCGAAAAAACGTAGAAATGTCAAGATTAATGTTGAAGTACAATCTTGAGACAAAAGTCGAAATGTTGAGAAAAAAGTCAAAATGTCGAGAAAAAAGTCAAAATGTCGAGAAAAAAGTCAAAATATTGAGAAAAAAGTCGATATTTTGAGAAAAAAGTCGAAATATCGAGATTAAAAAGGAAAGGAAAAAGTAAGAAAAAAGGAAAAAAGAAGGGAAAAAAAATGAAAAGTCGAAAATTTCGAAAAAACGTAGAAATGTCAAGATTAATGTTGAAGTACAATCTTGAGACAAAAGTCGAAATGTTGAGAAAAAAGTCAAAATATTGAGAAAAAAGTCAAAATATTGAGAAAAAAGTCGATATTTTGAGAAAAAAGTCGAAATATCGAGATTAAAAAGGAAAGGAAAAAGAAGAAAGAAAAGGAAAAAAGAGAAAAAAAAGAAGAAAAAAAGGAAAAAAAAAGGGAAAAAAGGTTAAACATTTTTTAAAAAGCTCCAGGGAGCCACTAGGGCGGCGCTAAAGAGCCGCATGCGGCTCTGGAGCCGCGGGTTGCTGACCCCTGCTCTAATGTAACCACATATTTTTCTATAAACCTTTTTTTCTTCCCCTGAACATCTATGCCAGAAACAGATTACATGTCCATTTTTTAATGGGGATCTCCACTACCTCAATGTGCCTTCACTTTATCCCATTTTGTTGTCGTTTATAGGATATAAGGTGGAATAGTGCAGTCTGGACGTTAGAATGAACTGGAAGTACATGATTAATTGGAGGATAACGTGAAGTAAAGAACTGTATTTATAGTCTCACATTACAAAATGTAAATATTTCCTTTCCCTTGACAGCACTTCAACTATTGTTAAAATTCTTTCAGCTGATCAGAAATAACTTATTCTGCTAGTGTTGTTTTTGTAAACAGCTCTGTTAGCTCTGTTGATGTGAGCGAGGTCGACTACACTTCTGTCCTGATGAAAAATATCTTTTTAACGGCAACATTTTGTTTTGCAGCGACTTGCTTTCAGATGCATTTTTCTGTGCACGATGGAGCTACATTGTTAACATTCACCCCTTCCCCTCCCATTCACCCTGCATGTGTGTGTGTGTGTGTGTGTGTGTGTGTGTGTGTGTGTGTGTGTGTGTGTGTGTGTGTGTGTGTGTGTGTGTGTGTGTGTGATGATCTGGCCAGCCAACTAGGGGAGTTAAATCAGAAATCTCAGCCCACTAACTGACCTTGTCTGAACTGTACAGTGTACACAGTGTTAGCAAATGGTACATTCAGGTCAGCGATGGTTGGTGAAATTATGAAGCATGGCATGTGTGTGTGTATGCATGCTTGTTTGTGTCTGGAAGAGGGGAAAACATTGAGGGAGGGTTTCTGGTTGTGCTGTGTTCACTCCCAGCAAGAATACATCCCACACAAACCTGAGAGGCTGTGGTCTTTTCTGGACCTTTTTTATTGAACAAAAACTCTCCATTTTCTGTTTGTGTGTGTGCGTGCGTGTGTGTGTGTTTGTGTGCGTGCGTGCGTGCGTGTGTGTTTGTCATGGTTGCAATCATATTTATATGTTTACTGCTCAGTTTTCACAGGTTTATTTTGTATTTTTTTAATCAGTGTAACACAGGCATGAGAAAGTGTTTTGCATTTTGGCTGTAAACAGTTGGCTTTCCAATACACTTTTTTCACGACATAAAAGCAAAAGTCTGTATTTACGATAAAGGTAGTGCTGCCCAGTAGGGATGGGCGGTATGGACTAAAAAATGTATCACAATAATTTCTGGCATTTATCCCGATAACGATAAAAATGAGGATAAAAAAAATACCAATTCAACTCCATCTTTTTAACTATAAATCTATCACCACATTCAGTCTTTGGAGCGAAAACACTGCTCTAAAAGATACTAAATACTAAACTACACCAATTAAATTGAATTAATAAAAACCAATTAAATGAGTTACACCTGTACTGCAAAACTGGAATAACTCAGATCCTCCATGTTTGTTACACAAAAACCTCATCAATGGGAATTCTTTCTTTCTTTCTTTCTTTCTTTCTTTCTTTCTTTCTTTCTTTCTTTCTTTCTTTCTTTCTTTCTTTCTTTCTTTCTTTCTTTCTTTCTTTCTTTCTTTCTTTCTTTCTTTCTTTCTTTCTTTCTTTCTTTCTTTCTTTCTTTCTTTCTTTCTTTCTTTCTTTCTTTCTTTCTTTCTTTCTTTCTTTCTTTCTTTCTTTCTTTCTTTCTTTCTTTCTTTCTTTCTTCTTTCTTTCTTTCTTCCTTCCTTCCTTCCTTCCTTCCTTCCTTCCTTCCTTCCTTCCTTCCTTCCTTCCTTCCTTCCTTCCTTCCTTCCTTCCTTCCTTCCTTCCTTCCTTCCTTCCTTCACGTACGTTGTGCATGGATTTAACACAGAACCATAAATCAGTTTTACACAAAAACGTCATCAACAGGAATTTATAGTTTTTACCGTGAGATACAAATTCTTATCGTGGGGAATTTTTTTGACGGTTTATCGTGAACGGTAAAATATCACCCATTCCTAATGCCCAGGGTCGGCGCTTCCACTGAATGGTGGTTACTCTTCTAGTTTTCTTTCATAACTCTCCCTATCTCGTCTGGCGAGAGTTAAGTCTTTAACAAATCATTGCGATGATCAATCTAAGGATCATTCAGAGGCAAAGCCCTCATGTAATGCAGTAATGGAAAATGATTAAGCATGTTATATCACTACATCTTAATCAATGAGGCCAAAAACAGCTGGAAACTAGATGTTGATGACTTTAGATTGACTGGAAATGCGCAAAAAAGCACTTCCATTACACTTTTGTGATAACTTCAATAATCCAAACGCTTGAAAAACCACCTCATGAAAGCGTAAAAATGTTTTGCCATATTTGGGAGTTTTTTTTTCCTCAAACTAGAGTAATTTCTAGTAGATATTTTCTTTTTGGATTTTTGGGTTTTGCACAATCTAGGGCTAATGAAGTTTAATGTGTTCTTTTTTAGAAAATACAACCCTAAAAAGAATAAATCAGATAATGACAAGTACAGTGACTAAAATAGAGGGAAGAAAGGCTACAAGAAACTAAGAAATTAAATGTGATTACACTGCAATACACTATAATGAAATGATTTATACAATTATACTTATACACTTCAAACGTTCAGTGTACCGGTAATAGTTTCAGTGAAGCGTTCACTTTAGAAGTCTCATTAACTTTGACTCTTTGTATAAGAAATAACACCTACTTCATAACAGCTGACTCTTATTGCAGGCTGAATATTTCTTATTTAGAGATAAAAATGAAAGTTATAGATCAGTGACTGCCATCAGATGGTCGTCTTACAGAGAGAGGCCAGCGAGGTGAGCTGTGAGAGAAGTGTTGCTATGGTATTCATTTGCATGTCTTTACTTACTTTAGTCAGGTGTATTTTTAAACCATCTCTGCATCAATGCAAGTCACACAAGTTTAAACATCCAAGTTTAACAGAGAACTTTCATTAAAAGACTGTCAAGGAGTTTATAATTCATTATTTTTTTTATTTTTTTGGGGGTGGGGTTCAACAACATCTTTTTGTAGATAAAAAAATTATAAACAATGTGAGTAATCTTTCTAAAAGTATCAAATATTTCCCCCAAGAACACTGGTGTATACATATACTTTTGGTCTGTACTGTATGTATATATATGCATGTATATATAAATATATATATATACAGAAATCAGAAATATATAAATATATATAAATATACAGAAATCGTTTCATTGCATTGATTCATTGATTGGTTGTGCAACAAAATATTAAGTTATGGGTACCATCATTTTTGTCCAGCCCTATTTCATTAGTTTTTTTTTTAAATAATTATGTTAATCAACAATTCAAAAGTAATGGCTGATTTTGATTATTTAATTTTCAATAAATTTTTATTTATTGTTACTTTTGTAAGTTTCAAGTGATTTCAGTGAGAATTGTGGGTTTTTCCTTCTTTAACTGAGGGGCACCAACAATTTTGTCCACGTGTGTATATATATATATATATATATATATATATATATATATATATATATATATATATATATGTATATGTATGTATGTGTAAAATCAAGAATGTCTAAAACCCTAGCAATATTAAATAAAACAAATTTATATATATATATATATATATATATATATATATATATATATATATATATATATATATATATATATATATATATATATATATATATATATATATATATATATATATATATATATAATTATATATATATATATACGTGTGTGGTTTTGCATGGCTTCAGTGTACCAGGCCGATGGCGCAGCAGGAATTGTTCTTCATTAAAACAAACTCGTAACGCGTGCCCAGGATTCACGTTCATGCTGAAGAGGAGGAGGTACATTTATTCTGACACGCCATGAAAGCAAGCTGATTGTTGCTGCCAACAATCACTGGCTCCGATAATCTGGACAGTCTGTGCATGTGTGTGTGTGATGGTGAGTCACGCTGGAACATGCCTGTGTTTCATATTTCTAACGTTTCTGGTCAGTCACGCTCCGTGTGTTGGCAGGACTGGTGCTTTCAACATCATCACGAATACAAACAAACGCTGCCAGTGGGTTTGAGTCAGGCAACAAATTAATTTCTCAATGCGCATGGCATTCTTAGCATAACTTTTAACATGCAGCGATGATATCTTATTGAAAGCTGTTTCTTGTACAGATTTATCTTCTATTAAATCTGTTGGATTTAAACATGCACTCTAACCGAGCACACATTGGACCACCCAAAAGAAAATCATGTTTCACATGTTTTGGAATGAAAATAAGGATCTAAATTTTGTGAAGTGCAGCCTGGTTTTTCTTAGGGTTATAATCTCGTGCTGAATCGTCTAATCTTGCACTGTTCATGAGGTCTTCTTTTGATCATTGACAAGGGAATATTTTGGGAATATGGATTTTTTTCAAATCATTTCCGAAATGTGTTACTTTCTTTTTTTTTTCCTAACAATTGGACATATATTTGCTTTTTTTAACCTAATAACTGGTCTCTTCACTTAAGGCCACTTCCTCTAATATTGACCTTAGTGTGATAAGATGTGAGATGTGATAAAACACATAAACCTGCTATAGAAATATTAAAACCTTGCAGTCCCTGCACTTATTATCAAAAGGACTTAATTTCACTCATGATTCTCTAATCAATGGAGCAAAAAAATGATGTTACAATAGTTCAAGTTTAAAATACTTGCATGGTGTATGCAGGTGTATCATGGCCAACCATGTCACAGATCTGATAAAAACAGCTTTACAGTATGTGTTTCCAGAAATTACTGAAAAATTGACCAGATAAAAATATTTACAACAAAAAACAGGCTGTGAAAACACAGTTTGGGTCAAAATAGATAGTTTCAGAAGTCACTTTTAACAATAATGTCACAATACTTACATACAAACTTTAAAAAGCTGAATATTTTTTTACACCTTTGTGAGCAAAACCAGGATAGTTACAACATGTCCTGTATGTCTGGTCTCTTACATGCTTCGGTTTGCATTTATACATCACAAATAAACACATTATGTTAATTAAACTTCTGCGCTTTTACAGTACTTCATTAATTAAGCTGGTACTTTTAAAATAGGAGGAAGGAGACTTTCCCTCAACTTTGGACACACACCTGTGTCTATAATCCTAGACACAAAGAAAGCAACAGTTTAAGATTACAAAAACATTATTGCAGAACTAATTACAGTTCTTCTGGCAAGGAACCTCATAAAATACTTATGAGATATGAGAAATGTTTTTAGAACGTAAGTGACGCACCAAAGCCTTTTCTCTTTCTCCGGGTTTGTGGACGGGGTTTTTAATAGCAGCGAACCATGTGGCTGCAGGCGGAGTGGCTGCTGTGGTGAAAAAAAAGCACCCGTCAAGACTTCTTTTTCACGACCTGTGTGGTTGAGGAAGTCTGCTGACACACCAACAACAGTTGCGTGTGTACAAACACACTTGTGCACAGACGCACCCATTTCTGGGGGCACATGTTTCTGCATCATCCTGACGAAGCATGTGCACAAATGCATATGGTCATGCATCGCACGCCGGCGCCCCAACACACAAGAACACACACATACACATGTTGGAGACATGCAGTGTTTATTCTGAGAGTGTATCCCTCCCTGATGACCGGTTAGAGTGAGGAGTGCTGCTGGCAGAGCGGACCAGTCCAAGTCATTCTACAGTTGATTTACCGTCTGGCCACCAGTCCACTACTGTGTAATTACACATACACACACACACACACACACACACACACACGCACACACACATAATTACAAACACAGTTATAAAGCTCAGGCATGTACTTTCTCTACTCTAATATGTACACATGTGACTCGGGGTTAGAAAAGTAAGCCACAAACAATGCACCGTCAAACCAGACGCTCTTCCATCCGTATGTGTTTATTTATTCATTTTAACTTCAGCGTAGGGCTGGGCGATATGGACCAAAAGTCATATCTCGATATTTTATAGTTGAATGGCGATACTCGATATATATGAGGCAAACCCTTAAAAAAACAGTCAGTTTTAATACAAAGCCTCTTGCCAAATGTCACACAGGTTCCTTTATTAACAGAGGTCTGCACAATATCAAAATATATAAAACAAATGAAACAAAAATAAACTGCCTGCATATATAGAATAAAAATGCTTCTTGAATAAAATAAAACAAATATCCCTTTCCTGCATAACAATGAAATTAAAATACACTGTGCAATTAATACAATGTAGTAACAGGCAGATTTTTCCACTGAAGTTGACAGTTGTGCAAATAACAAAACATTTGTGCAAATCTCAAATAAAACATTCAAGTCAATTTGTCACAAAATAAGCTATATCAAAATCATAAAAAAAAAAAAATCTTATTTTTTTTAATAATCGATATAAACGATATTGTCTCGTACCATATCGCGTTTGAAAATATATCGATATGTATTAAAATCTCGATATATCGCCCAGCCCTACTTCAGCGTAATGTTTAGTTCTTGTAAATCCTGTGTGTATGTGCTGTCAGGTAAAAGTTGACTGGCGAATTTATATTTAAAGGCATTCATTTTAATTAGAAAAATTGTCAATAACCCTTAAAACATGATTAAGAGCTGTCCACACTAAGAACAGTAATAATAATTAAAAAGATGCTTGATATAATATTAGGCTAGAAATGACTGGGGGTGGGAAACTTTTACTATCTCACGATTCAATTTGATTCAGATATTTGGGGCTACGATTTGATTCAAAATCATTTTTTGATTCAAAATCGGTTTTTGTTTCAGAAAAGTTAGATTCATTATTACTTCTTCTTCGATCTATAGGAATTCAAATGATCCTCATGATCTACTCCATTCTGCTTTGGAAGATAAATGATAAAAGGGGACATTTAAGTGTCTTTTTCACATTTATTAAATTCTCAACATTTAGATAGAATGGTAAAAATCGATTTTGGGACATTTTATATCGATTCTGAATCGTATTAAATGAGATTTGCGATTCATATGTGAATGTATTTTTTTTGGCACACAATGAAAAAGCATGAAATTACTTCCGACAGACTAACAAATGGTCTTTGGAGTTGAAGGTGGTCTCTCAAGTTTGCTCTCTGATATCTGCCAGGTTCTTGTAAAACGGATGCCTGCCCTTACTAAAGTGAATGAATGCATGAATGTAAACCAGCTTCATCAGGCCTGAGCACAGGTGAAGGGGTGCAGCACGTTCTCTGCATCATTTTTTACAGAATGATATCGCTCAGCAGTGACACTGTTCACATCGTTGTTGTTCTTGACCCTTCAGACCTGTTGCAATTTTTACATAATCATTACAGTTATATGAGATAATAACAATCATGATCGTTTTGCATAATCACAATGATGCTCTTTATTTACATTTATAAGTAGTTCTAGGTCAAAATAACAAAAATAAACATATTGCATAAAGTACAAGTGGCTGAAATGTGTTTCCTCTGGACCCTCCCTTAGAAAAATGGTGAAAAGTTCAGTCATCCAGGAGGGTGAAGGCCAAGAGGCAAAGCCAGGACACAATGGAGAGATTATATCTCTAGGGCGGCCTGGGAAGGCATTGCCATTCTCCTTGTGAGCAGCTGGATTTGGTAACTGGGCCCCAAACCCCCATAAGGGGTGACCTGATATTCGTTGGGTTTAGCCTTGCTATGTTCTTGCTGCAGAACCATTAATCATTTTGTTTCATATTCAGAAACCAACATTTTTTGCTTGAGGCAATTCAAAACTTGAAGTATGATGAGCATAGGGCTGGGGGATATGGACCAAAAGTCATATCTCGATATTTTCTAGCTAAATGGCGATACTCGATATATATCGATATTTTTTCTGTGCCATAATTGGGGTTTCCCCCAAAGCTTTATAGCATAGCATCTCTGTTAGCATCTCTGTTAGCTTCAGTTTTTTCTGAGGCAAACCCTTAAAAAAACAGTCAGTTTTAATACAAAGCCTCGTGCCAAATGTCACACAGGTTCCTTTATTAACAGAGGTCTGCACAATATCAAAATGTATAAAACAAATGAAATAAAAATAAAATGCCTGCATATATAGAATAAAAATGCTTCTTGAATAAAATAAAACAAATATCCCTTTCCTGCATAACAATTAAATTAGTAACAGGCAGACTTTTCCACTGAGGTTGACAGTTGTGCAAATAACAAAACATTTGTGCAAATCTCAAATAAAACATTCAAGTAAATTTGTCACAAAATAAGCTATATCAAAATCATAAAAAAAATGTAATTTTTTTTTTAAAATCAATATAAACGATATTGTCTCATACCATATCGCGTTTGAAAATATATCAATATATATTAAAATCTCGATATATCGCCCAGCCCTATGAGCATATGGAAGAGACAATAAATAACAGCAATCATTTGTATCTTGACAGAAAGAAAATCTGCTTTTTTGGCTTTTTAAGATGTCACTGTGTTCCACATATTGATTTGGCATTGGTTTGATGTTGGCTGCTCTTACTTACATAACCCTCCCTTTTTATCCAAGCTAAGTTCCAGCCCTATCGTAACACTCGATTGTGATGCTTTAGTGGCCCGGTTTTTGCAATGGGAGCAATATGGGGTGCAGTGACCTGCCCAAGGGAACAGCACATGACAGGCATGGGGATCAATCTGGTGATCTTCGGGTTGGAGTGCAGCCGATTCAACCCACTGTAGATCAAAATACCAATTTAGAAAATACTGGAATTCAGATACCGCTGAGCTAAAATGCTGATATCTAATATTTTACTTTTAAAATTAGCCATCACACATTAGTCTCGATTTCTAGTACACGGTGTATTACCTGATTCTATTTTATCTGTTTTATTAGTGCCTGTCAATAAGGATAAAGTGGGTAAACTCAATAGCTCAGAAAACTATAGGCCTATTGCCTTAGCTAGTACTTTATCTAAAATTCTGGAGAAAACTTTATTGAATAGACTGGAACTCTATATTTTAACATCTGATAACCAATTTGGGTTTAAACAAGATCATGGCACTGATTTGTGCATATTTGCCCTAAAGGAAATAGTTGATAAATATAGGAAACTAAACTCCACTATTTTTATGTGTTTTATCGACGGCTCAAAAGCGTTTGACCGTGTTAACCATGAAAAGTTATTCAGAAAATTGAGTCTGAGAGGTGTTCCTGATTAAAGTGTTAAAAGTTTTCCAGACTGTCCTCTCTTCCAAAAAAATGCAAATTTAAAATCAGGTTAAAAAACAATTCTTTTTCACATAACAGTGGTTGCACAGATCTGGTAATTAAATGAAGTGTATAAATTGATGACTATGCCACCCTCAGGAATGGGATCTGGTTCTGCGGTCCACACTATAACACGGTTATAGTTGAAACTCCTGGTAACACTTTCCCAGAAAACCTCTAAACCAATAATACTTGCCTTGCAAATGCTTAAGCCATGATTTCTTAGCCTAAATATGACAAAAGTGCCAAATGATTGATTATTGATATACATGAAAATGTGTCTTAAACTCACATTTTCTCTGCCGTATAACTGTTAAAGGGAGTTTTCCATTTCCTATTTTCTCACCCAAACTTTATGAGCAATAATTACACTCGAGATTGCCTTACTTGTGAGTTTTGAAACTTCATGAAATATTTAAAGGGGGCTTATTTTGCAATCTAATACCTATTTTAAACAGGCCTTGAATGTCTTAAAAACAAGCTTTTGATTGTTTTTGCTAAATAAATTAGAAATTCAGCCTCTAAACCATGTCTTTATCATCTCATTCTCTAACCCCATTATCTATGCAGGATTCTGAGGCACATGCCTATGATAATGAGGCATGTGCTGATTGGCTGCCTGACGAGATGACGCGATACACCGCTACGAAAAAATGGTGGAAGCTCCGGCCGGTGGAGTTAAGCCTGAATTAGGGTTCTGCGTTAAATCGACGCAGAGCCTACGCCGTAGGGTACGCGGCGAAAACGCGGAACCATAAATCAGCCTTTATGCGATGCAAGTGAGCGTCAGCGACAAAATCAATTCCATTGCTTTATTTACTATTGGACTGTCCTAACTTGCAGCGAGCAACGCAGCGCTGGATGCCATTTTGAGCTGAACATTAGGCCCCGGAGCAAAAACGGAGGCGTTTTCATGCATTTTGGCTGTTCGTTTACACGAAAACGGAGCTCAAAGTCACAAAAAACTATCATTTCTGAAAATCCGGCCAAAGTGGAGATTTTCAAAAACTCAGTTTTCACGTTTGCGTCTAAACAGAGAAAACGGAGGAAAACGGAGATTTAGGCTTCAGAATGTCACATTATGCAACAGAAACTCACCAGCGTCATGAGTGCGACTTGTGTTTACAATTAGTTTGGCCACCGTCAATATTTTCTTGTATTTTACCTGTTTTATATTCTAAAGTCACACTTAAAAGTAACTCCACTTCTCTGTCACTCCAAACGAAAGACTCTCGTTCCGTCTTGGAAGTAAAGCCTGAATTATGGTCCCGCGTTAAATCGACGCAGAGCCTACGGCGTAGGGTACGCGGCGATGCGCGCCGTACGGTGTGCGTCGCCGCGTACCCTACGCCGTAGCTCTGCTTTGGTGTAATGCGGAACCATAAATCAGCCTTAACTGGAAGTTACACGTGTCATTTGTTGATGTTTTTTCCAGGATTCTGATTGGCTGGCATGACGTTAACAGCGTATTTATGCAGATTCGTGTAAACGAAGAGATTTTGAAAACGATCTCGTGTAAACGATGGAATTTTTCAAAACGTAGAGGGGGAAATATACGTTTTTGTAAATACCCGGCTATGTGTAAACTGGGCCTTAGTCGGACGCCCTGATTCTATTTTTTTCCTGTCGCTTGCGTTGAAAGCCGGTTGAAAGCGCTGTAGGAAACGGTCATGAATGAGGAACGGCTGATCCAGTTAGTTGAAATGAGAAGTTATCTCTATGATTCCTCCTCATTTCACTACAAAAAAAGTGGCAGCTGCTGGAGGGAGATGGACAGAGAGCCTTCGATGTCACGCAGTGCGACGCGATAGTCGGACGCTCGCATGCAGTTACACGGTTTTATAGTTGTGGGCGTGGTTTGCATTTGGGTTATGTAACGAAAATGCGCAGAAATTCGTAGAAGTCACATCACACTGGACGGCTCATCCGGGCAGCTGTACAGACATTGCAGAATTTGGTTGCTTTCCTCCTTCTCTGAGTTGGCAGGGTGAGGGGAGACCACTTTATATATGTTAAAGCAAGAAAAAATGTGTTTTTCATAATAGGTCCCCTTTAAAGCAAGAGTGTTCATTACTTGTGCTGTGCATTATCTTTATTGTGTTGCAAACTACAGTGTTTTCTTCGTCTACTTGTGTAATTCCGCCCTCGTCTTCGGCTGAGTCTGCCTGCCCGCCTGCCCCGGTCCAATTTGTCACTCTCAAACCTGCAATTGTATTCAAGGCCAAATATAGGGGTGGGAATGTTAGGGTGGGCTGTCTATGTGTCACACAATAAAGCTTCGCACAAGGGCGTAGCCCTGTGCCTTACATCCTCCCACCTAACCGCCCGGCGTGGCCAAGTTGTTTGCATGGAAACGCATCTGTGTGTGTGTGTGTGTGTGTGCGTGTGTGTGAAGTTAGGTCCAGAGTCTCCCCGCCTCCCCTCCTCTGGTGAGACAGCGAGATTACTCCCTCCTCCGGTCCCTTTGCCTTATTTGTCGACTTTTTCAAATTTATCTCCTGTCAGCCTGTCTGTCTACAAGGCTCTCATGTCTGTGTTCCAGTCTGTTTCTAGTCCTTTATCCAGTTTTTCCTCCTTTTCCACTATTCATTTCTACCGCAACAAACTCTCTTCGAAAAAAACCAAGAGAAATGTTTACCTTTTTTTTTTTAAACATACTAAATGGCAACCATTAACTTTTTGATCGACATGTGCTTCGCACAAAGTTACAAATTGTAGGAAGGCAAAACTTGGAAGTTCCCTATTATTACATGGATGAAAACATGTGCAGTCTTTAATGCTGAAACAAGAAAAGGAAGATAATTATGTGTGAGGGCATCCCCATTATATGACCACAAAAACACACGCTGAGTCACACAAGTCAAACTAGGATGTAAAAAAGATTAAGAAAAATACTCACAGACATAAAGAAAAACACACATAAGGGATAAGCAAAACTTTGTCTGTGATTATTACATCATAAGAACATGCAAAATGTACACTTTTTCACAACATTTATGATTCAAGATTCAAATCAGTCTCATTTTTTCGAGCTTTATTTGTTCAACAATGATGAATATAGTATACTAGTTTCAGGGTGAGTAATATATTTATATCAGGCAATTTGATATTTTGTTTTTCTGTGTTTTTTCTGGCGTTAAAGCTAAGGAATATATTCAAAAATTGATTTTCATTTTCAAGTTATGCAGACCTGCAAGATTATTCAAATCATATCACTTACCACGTACTATGATAGCATTTCAAAATGGAAACTTATCAATCTTGTTTATTTAGTTTAGCTTATGCTGCATATTTGGTCTACATTGGTCTTGTTTGAGAGATTTTCCCTTTTTTTGTCTGCTTTTAGCCGCCAATTTTAACACTTCTGTGTAGTTTCAAGACAAAATGATAATTTCAATTAAAATTAAATTCAAAATATTTTATCAATCCCTTAAGGGAAATAAATTCAGACCAACACCTCGCTGAAAGAAAGACACAAAGAAACAAAGAAAGGAAGAAAGAATTTCCTATATTGCTATAATGCACAACCCACATCATTTTATTTTATTTTTAGTTATCTATTTATTTATTTATTTATTGCCTATAAGTTCTTGTATTATACATTACATCCAAGGAAAAATATTTAGTGAAAGGTAGGGTAAGGAATCTCAGATACTTGAAACAAGTGCTGCAGGTATCGAACATTTTGGTCATTGATTATTCTATTGAATATTCAATTGATTAATAAAATGAAACATACTTCTGCTTAATTAAAGCCCAATTATAAATATACACTAGAAAACAAGACGGGTCACTTAATAAAAACAACCAATGTGTTTCCTTTATAAGTAAAATTGACATTAATTTACATATTATGCAAACTAGTAAACTGTTTGTTAAAATGTTTTATAAAATTACTTCAAACTTACCATTTCCCAAGACATACAAATGAAATAAAAATGAATAAAAAATAAATAAAACTATTTCATACTTATTATTTCTAAGTATCAAAAACAAAATAAAAAATATTCTTACACTTAAAAAAATAATTGTATTTTATTTTTTTTAACTCTTGGGGGTCCCCTAGTGGTCACAGGGCCCTAAAGCTGGGCATACACTGCGATATTTTAAATCGTAGGAGACTGCCCCATCTCACACTGCACGACTAGATCGCGGAGTTCAAAAGTTCACAGCCCATGATTTATGGTCTCACACTGTACGACCCGATGCTTTGATGCGACCCGTCTGCTCACACTATACGATCATAATCCTCCCGTCCCGACCTCTGTTACTGGAACTCGAGGCCGGTTTTGGGGCAGAGGTGGGCTGTTCCAACCCAAACGTGCGTCCTTCCCACCCGATCAAAGGTTATGGGGATCCTTTATTTTTTTTATAATTTTATTTTTTTATATATATATTTTAAAAATCCCCAAATATCTGTACCGTTTCTGATTGGGTGTGTGCACTGCACATCATTTTTAGACACAACAAAGAACGCATACCGCAAAAGTTGTGTCTCGGCGGAGGGATCCGACGTCCCAGCAAAATGAGAAGAGAAAAAAAGAGTTGTTCCGAACAGCAGACAGCGCACACACTGAAGGCTGATTTATGGTTCCGCGTTACACCAACGCAGAGCCTACGGCGTAGGGTACGCGGCGACCCGCAGCATACGTGGAAATGCAGTCTTTTTTTTGCTATTAAAACATGATTTGTAATGTGAATTTGCAACACTTAAACTACAAATAATAGTTTTTGACGTGACATCAGAGATTGCACATGCTCTCTGTGAAAGGATGAGTCCAATCGGGTCGCAGCTGCTTCAACTGTGATTCCTTCACGAGGAGCGACCAGGATTTCAAACACGCTCGATTTTCTTGCGACCTCACGATTTGTGATCGGGAGCTCGTCGTGAGGTGTTAATGTCTCGTCGTTACCCCACGTACACTGCACGAGGCACGAGCAACGATTGGGTCAAAATCGGGCCCGATCAAAAAAAAGTCGCGCGACTGGAAAATCGTCTCAAAACGAGCCGATAATCCCAGAGTGTATGCCCGGCTTAAGCAGCCGCTTAGTTCGCTTATGCCTTGGGCCGGCTCCGAAATTCCTCTGACTTTTTGTAATCAAGGTACTCAAGCAATTGTTGCATCCCTACTTGGAACAAAACATCAACTTAAGATCAGCGCCGTCGTATAGGGGGGAAAGGTGGTGACAATTATAAGGGCCCACAGCCCACAAGGGCCCACACAGGGCCCCCCCAGTGACCTATGAAAAAATTATTATGCATACATAATACACAATATATACTCATACTAATGAATCCAAATTCAAACAGAGCCACCAGTCACACAAAATTATCTAATTTAAATCACTTTGATAATTCCCTTTGCCCCTTCCCTTCTTAAAAATGGTTCGGTCCACCCAGCTCTGTCCGAGTGAGCAGCGCGCTGCGCGAACGTGAGAGCACCGTTAATATTATAGATCCATGGACAGCACAGCTGGATTAGATGTGCAGTAGCTAGATGGTGGAAAGCTATCATGCCCCCCAAAAAGCACAAATCCGAGCACCAGAAAAGGTTAGAAAAGGAGGCCCGAAATAAGAGCAGCAGAGCAGGAGCCCAGGACATAAAACTGTTCTTCTCCAGGAATGGTGAGAGTAAAAGTGGGCTAGAGTGTGCAATGCAGTTGAAACCAGGCCCGGTTCTACCAGGGTGCATAAGCATCGCACCCTCAGTTTATGTGTTTGCTCAGTTCAAAAGACGAAAAGAAAACTGACAAATGCGCACTTGTTAAGCCTGATTTATGGTTCCGCGTTAAATCGACGGCGGAGTGCGCGCGGCGACGCGTAAAGTACGTTTGCGTTCCTGCGTACCCTACGCCGTAAGCTCTGCGTTGGTGCAACGCGGAACCATAAATCAGCCAGTGTCCGTCACTGATCTGCGTCCAGCAGTTTCCTGCAGCAGCAAGACGCTGCTCTCTGCTGCTCCGTTAACACAAAGTAACGATGGATATTCAGAAGTTGTTCAAGCACAACCACGCAAGAAAGTTTACAGGACTGTCTCAGAAAATTACAATATTGTGATAAAGTCCTTTATTTTCTGTAATGCAATTTAAAAAAAAAAAAAAAAAAAAAAAAAAAAAAGTCATACATTCTGGATTCATTACAAATCAACTGAAATATTGCAAGCCTTTTATTATTTTAATATTGCTGATTATGGTTTACAGTTTAAGATTAAGATTCCCAGAATATTCTAATTTTTTTAGATAGGATATTTGAGTTTTCTTAAGCTGTAAGCCATGATCAGCAATATTAAAATAATAAAAGGCTTGCAATATTTCAGTTGATTTTTAATGAATCCAGAATGTATGACATGTTTGCATTACAGAAAATAAAGTACTTTATCACAATATTCTAATTTTTCTGAGACAGTCCTGTACATTTATGGTTATATTTATTTTTGTTATTGACTGGACCAGTCATGAATAAAAAAAAGTCGCTAACTGAACGTTACTAATAACGTTGCTACTACAGTGACTGTCTCTGTCTGCAGTGGGTTGTATTATGATGCATTCAAGCCTAATCAGTATGAGCATCAAACGAACGTCCGTTATGTTATCATGATGTGTTCAATGTGGTCTTGTAAAAATGTGTTAGTGCGACATTTGAGTAGCCAAAAACAACAACAAAAGTTTTGTTAGATTTGTTGTTGTTACAGCAATAAAAAAAAGGGCCCACGGCAATATTCTTTAAGGGGGCCCAGAATTCCTAGAAACTGCCCTGCTTAAGATGTTAGAGAGCTAGCTCCTCCCCATTCCTCTACTCCTATAATAACATCTTTAAAATGAACTCTGTGTACTACAGATGTCTAAAGTGCCATCTTTTCTCCTACAATTCATCCTCCAAACACATTAAATGAGCCTAAATGCAACACACTGGCATATTTCCCATCATCATGTGAACATGGCTTCTGGTAAAGCGTGGGCCTCTTTCTTTTAAAGGCACAAGGGCGTGATAATAAAAAATATATTTCTCACACAGACTCTCAACTAGTTCAACAGGTCTCGCATCTTCCCCTCTACACTCCCTGCTCCCTGCACACAAAGAGACATCACAGTAATTCGTCTGACGAGCAGGAAGGCACATGGCCCGGTCCATGCTCAGGTGTTCCTCCACCCCGTGATAATACTCCTCAAATATGCAGCGGCCACGGCGGCGGCTACACCTGCGACTCAGCCGTACATTTCCACACCCCTGAGAGAACCCTCACCCATCACTCGCCCATCCTCCACGCCTTTACGAGCCACTGACACCACTGAGGGCGAGGGAGGAGGTTCGTCCAGGGCCGAGGTGCAAGACGCCGCCTGCGTGCTTTAATTTTCACCTCCCCCACCACGATCCCCGTAACTGGTGACACAATTGGCCTCCTGCACCATGTCTGTTTTCTCCTCTCTCCCCGTCTGGCCCCATGATTCCTTTCTTCTCCTCAGTTTGCTTTACGTCTGGCCAGGCTTTTTTTTTTTTGTGTTTCCAGCAAACGTTTTTAGCAACCGCACACAAAACAAGACACAACAAGTCGATATTCAAATAGTAACTCGTGTGACAAATGAGCTGCTAACATTTACAACAAGAGAAGACACAAAGGAGGGATCTTGATGCCTCTCCCTTCATCTCCTCCCAGCTCATCTGGTAGCAACTTACCATTCAGTATCAACTAGGGATGGAGCGGTATGGACTAAAAAATGTATCACGATAATTTCTGGCATTTATCCCGATAACGATAAAAAAAATACCAATACAAAAACGTCATCAACGGGAATTTTTCTTTCTTTCTTTCTTTCTTTCTTTCTTTCTTTTTAGGCTCATTTCTTTCTTTTTAGGCTCATTTCTTTCTTTCTTTCTTTCTTTCTTTCTTTCTTTCTTTCTTTCTTTCTTTCTTTCTTTCTTTCTTTCTTTCTTTCTTTCTTTCTTTCTTTCTTTCTTTCTTTCTTTCTTTCTTTCTTTTTAGGCTCATTTCTTTCTTTCTTTCTTTCTTTCTTTCTTTCTTTCTTTCTTTCTTTCTTTCTTTCTTTCTTTCTTTCTTTCTTTCTTTCTTTCTTTCTTTCTTTCTTTCTTTCTTTCTTTCTTTCTTTCAGGCTCATATTTCTTTCTTTCTTTCTTTCTTTTTAGGCTCCTTTCTTTCTTTCTTTCTTTCTTTTTAGACTCATTTCTTTCTTTCTTTCTTTCTTTCTTTCTTTCTTTTTAGACTCATTTCTTTCTTTCTTTCTTTCTTTCTTTCTTTCTTTCTTTCTTTCTTTCTTTCTTTCTTTCTAGACTAATTTCTTTCTTTCTTTCTTTCTTTCTTTCTTTCTTTTTGGGCTCCTTTCTTTCTTTCTTTCTTTCTTTTTAGACTCATTTCTTTCTTTCTTTCTTTCTTTCTTTCTTTTTAGACTCATTTCTTTCTTTCTTTCTTTCTTTTTAGACTCATTTCTTTCTTTCTTTCTTTCTTTCTTTCTTTCTTTCTTTCTTTCTTTCTTTCTTTCTTTCTTTCTTTCTTTCTTTCTTTCTTTCTTTCTTTCTTTCTAGACTAATTTCTTTCTTTCTTTCTTTCTTTCTTTCTTTCTTTCTTTCTTTCTTTCTTTCTTTCTTTTTAGACTCATTTCTTTCTTTCTTTCTTTCTTTCTTTCTTTCTTTCTTTTTAGACTAATTTCTTTCTTTCTTTCTTTCTTTCTTTCTTTCTTTTTAGACTAATTTCTTTCTTTCTTTCTTTCTTTCTTTCTTTCTTTCTTTCTTTCTTTCTTTCTTTCTTTCTTTCTTTTTAGACTCATTTCTTTCTTTCTTTCTTTCTTTCTTTCTTTCTTTCTTTCTTTCTTTCTTTCTTTCTTTCTTTCTTTCTTTCTTTCTTTCTTTCTTTCTTCTTTCTTTTTAGACTCATTTCTTTCTTTCTTTCTTTTTAAACTCATTTAGTTTAGTTTAGTTTAGTTTATTGTTTTGCACAGTTTTTAAAAATATACAGGAAATATCAATGATAAACACTATACGGTGCAGGAAGAGGCAAAAAACCCAATGGGCTTATTTGAAGCCTCCACCGAAGATATTAAAATTTCATGTCAAGATTAATATACAAAAAAACAGAAAGTATAACTACACAAAAGTGATGGCAAACTAATAATGCAATATATAAATAATAAAGAATAAAGACAAAAAATAAATGTGTGTGAGTGTGCATGGGATATTGTTTTTACAACTTATATTGTATTGATTCCTGAGCAAATAAGACTGTACATGTCACTATGAGTGAAACACAGAAAAAAACAAAAAGAACATGGATACATAAACAACAATACATTGGGAAAACAGTTACAAAACAGCAGTCAAGTGGTCCTTTAAACGTCTTTTGTAAAATTTCAGAGAGGACGAGCTTTTTGCCAGGTGGGAAAAATCATTCCACAATTTAGTCCCTAAATCTCACCGAAAATTGACCTCTGCAAGTGAGAAATTTAGGAGGATGAAGATCTGAGGATTGTCGAGTTGAATAAGAATGAATCTCTGAAATTAATTTAAAGTAAGTCTTGAAATGTCCAGGAATATTGCCTTCACTTGAATTTAGCTTATAAATAAAAACGCATATCTGAAAAATATTGATGTCATAAATAGTAAGAATCTTGAGTTTTTGAAATAAAGGAGTAGATGAAGCGCGTGACTCTGATCGAGTTGCAATCCTAACAAAACGTTTCTGTAGGACCAGAATTTTGTGAAGATTTGTAGGAAAAGTATTTGCCCAAACTATATTACAATAAGAGAGATAAGGATAAATTAAACTATAATAAAGTGTAAGGAGACAACTCGTCGTGACAAGATGACTAATACGCCTTATAATGCCAATGGATTTATTGATTTTTTTTGGTGACCCAATCAATTTGTTCTCTCCAACTCAAACTCTCATCAACAATAATACCCAGGAATCTTGTAGTTGACACCTTTCATTTCTTTCTTTCTTTCTTTTTAGACTCATTTCTTTCTTTCTTTCTTTCTTTCTTTCTTTCTTTCTTTCTTTCTTTCTTTCTTTCTTTCTTTCTTTCTTTCTTTCTTTCTTTCTTTCTTTCTTTCTTTTTAGACTCATTTCTTTCTCTCTTTCTTTCTTTCTTTTTAGACTCATTTCTTTCTTTCTTTCTTTCTTTCTTTCTTTTCTTTTAGACTCATTTCTTTCTTTCTTTCTTTCTTTCTTTCTTTCTTTCTTTTTAGACTCATTTCTTTCTTTCTTTCTTTCTTTCTTTCTTTCTTTCTAGACTAATTTCTTTCTTTCTTTCTTTCTTTCTTTCTTTCTTTCTTTCTTTCTAGACTAATTTCTTTCTTTCTTTCTTTCTTTCTTTCTTTCTTTCTTTCTTTTTAGGCTTCTTTCTTTCTTTCTTTCTTTCTTTTTAGACTCATTTCTTTCTTTCTTTCTTTTTAGGCTCCTTTCTTTCTTTCTTTCTTTCTTTCTTTTTAGACTCATTTCTTTCTTTCTTTCTTTTTAGACTCATTTCTTTCTTTCTTTCTTTTTTTTCTTCTTTCTTTCTTTCTTTCTTTCTTTCTTTCTTTCTTTCTTTCTTTCTTTCTTTCTTTCTTTCTTTCTTTCTTTCTTTCTTTCTTTCTTTCTTTCTTTCTTTCTTTCTTTCTTTCAGGCTCATATATTCCTTCCTTCCTTCCTTCCTTCCTTCCTTCCTTCCTTCCTTCCTTCCTTCCTTCCTTCCTTCCTTCCTTCCTTCCTTCCTTCCTTCCTTCCTTCCTTCCTACCTTTACACAAAAAACGTCATCAACAGGAATTTATCGTTTTTACCGCGATATGACAAATTCTTACCGTGGGGAATTGTTTTGACGGTTTATCGCGAACGGTAAAATATCACCCATTCCTAGTATCAACCTATGCATTTGTACATGTTTATACCTCTAAAGTGAGCTTCAGTGTGCCATTTGTTGTTATAGTTTTGTAAGCTTCACAATATTCACAAGGACCCTCAGCATTATGTGTATGTGTGCGAGCGTCTCTCATCAGCTGATGAGGTGTTTACTGGGTTCTGTCTTTAGCCTGGAGGGAGCCCAAGCACACTTTTGTCCCAGCCACCACATACTACGAGTAATTGGCCTTTTCCCAATGCACAAGATTCATTATCTGCACCAATTTGCATTAGAGACTCTAAAACACCCAAAAAAGTGTATGGAACAAATGCATAAAGAGTTTTGGTTCAATTGATTCTTACACAGATTCCCCAAAACACAATGAATGATTCAGGGGTTTCCACTAAATGCTGCAAAACTTCTGTCTAGCCCTCCTCGTTTAAAAGTTTGTTTAATTCCTAATCAGTGAATGTCTACTGTTATTACTACTGTAAACTGTCATCCAAAACTAAAACATGAGTAGGCAGACAGGTTGTTACATTATATACAATGTCTGTGTAATTTAATGTATAGTAGTTAGCAGTACTCGAGTTGTAAAAAAGAATCAGGGGGGATGGTGGATTTTCTCATATGGGGACAGATAATTTGTGCTGATTACAAATAATATAATATATTACAAATAATAGCAGTGACCAAAACAGCTGCAGAAATACTGCAGGAATGACATAGCAGCAGTTAAATGCAGCCTTCTGTAAGCTTTAAATATCCACTGGGCTTACATCAAATACATCAAAACACAACAATAAAAACACTTTTCTGAACTTATCAATATGATTCTGTCCTTCACAGGATAAGTAAAATGGAGCACTGCAAAAACTCAAAATCTTAACAAGAATATTTGTCTTATTCTAGTTAAAATGTCTCATTTTAGTAAAAAAATCTCATTACACTTAAAACAAGACTCATCACTGAAAAAAACAACAATTTTCACCTGTTTCAAGTAGATTTTCACTTAAAATAAGTAGAAAAATCTACTTATTTCAAGTGAAAATTTACTTGAAACAGTGAAAATTGTCAAATAAGTTATTTTTCTGGTGATGACTCTAAATGTTGAAATAGCAGTAAAACCACATTCATTGATGAAATGACATTAAGGGATGGAAAGGGGGGATGGCAGTTTTACAGGGGGGATGATTTTGACAGTTTTTATTTCAGGGGGGGTGCCATCCCCCCTCATCCCTCAACTCGAGTACTGGTAGTTAGTTCTCGTCAGTTGTGTGAAATAAGACCTGGAAACAGGCATTGTGGCATAGAATTGTCAAATTGGTTTAATTCACCGTACGAATTGTTACAGATTATATCAACTTTATTGCAGACACAGGTCCATATAAAACATAATACAGTATAAAACGTACGTATTACTTTTTGTAATACTGTATTTGACCCGGTCTTTGTACGTTTTGACAGTATAGAACCTTGCCTTGCCTAAAATGAATTGCTCTAACTTAAAGTCACAACAGGAGTTGGGCATGCCTTCATAAAATATGATCCATTCTCTTAAATATTTAGTATAAAATGAATGGGCATTGTTTAAAGGTGCAGTCACAACAGCCTTTCTGTACTATGCACATATGCGTAGAGGCACATACGTAGATGCAACAGTTTAACGACAAAGCAGCACCACTCAAAAACGACAGCTATATCAGACCAAAAAAAAACACCCACAAAAATAAAGGCCACAAAGTCGGTCTTTCGGTTTTTCTGTGCTGTTCTCTGTTGTTCTGATTCCCCGAGACCAGACATGTTTGAATACATCGTTTTTGTTATTTTTAATAGTGCAATCAAGTATGACAAACTGAAGGTCTGTTGGCAGATTCGCTACAACATATAATCTTATCAGTGTTTGACACAGACAGCAGCAGCAGAGGCAGGAAGCAAACCTGGAAGTGACAGAGTTAAGATTTTTTGGGGGAGGCGGGACAAGGATGAATAGGATTAGAAAATGTGACAAGACAAGTAAGAGAGGCTAAGACAAAAAGAGGAGGGGCAGTGACTACATCGGCAGGGGGATGCTTGAGACGGCAGGATAAGGAGGGGAAGACGGAAGATTTCTGGATTTGGAAAAAGCGGATATGCAGTTGATTGGTGTGACGGAGGAAGATGCAGAAGACAGAAAAAGCTGATCCAAATAAGACAAAAGTCGAAAGAAGAAATAAAAAGACAAAATATCACTGTTTCAGGGACTAGTTATTAGGGATGGGCGGTATGGACTAAAAAATGTATCATGATAATTTCTAGCATTCATCCGGATAACGATAAAAAAAAAAAAATTCAACTCACTTTTTTAACTATAAATCTATTAGATCCGCCATGTTTGTTACACAAAAAACTCATCAACCGGAATTTATCTTTCTTTCTTTCTTTCTTTCTTTCTTTCTTTCTTTCTTTCTTTCTTTCTTTCTTTCTTTCTTTCTTTCTTTCTTCTTTCTTTCTTTCTTTCTTTCTTTCTTTCTTTCTTTCTTTCTTTCTTTCTTTCAGGTTCATTTCTTTCTTTCTTTCTTTTCTTTCTTTCTTTCTTTCTTTCTTTCTTTCTTTCTTTCTTTCTTTCTTTCTTTTCTTTCTTTCTTTCTTTCTTTCTTTCTTTCTTTCTTTCTTTCTTTCTTTCTTTCTTTCTTTCTTTCAGGTTCATTTCTTTCTTTCTTTCTTTCTTTCTTTCTTTCTTTCTTTCTTTCTTTCTTTCTTTCTTTCTTTCTTTCTTTCAGGCTCATTTCCTTCCTCCGGCCATCTTCCTTCCTTCCTTCCTTAAATCCAGCTTTACTCAAAAACATCATCAACAGGAATTTATCGTTTTTACCGCGAGATGACAAATTCTTACCGTGGGGAATTTTTTTGACGGTATATCGTGAACGGTAAAATATCGCCCATTCCTACTAGTTATGTGTCTCTCATTCGCTTTGATGGCGGGAAACATAAAATATCCCAAGTAAAAAGTTTCAATACAACAGCAGACACATTGACAGAGAAATCAAACAAAGGCAATGAAAGTCCAGTTAATATTGCTCAATTCAGTATTCTTACTGTATAATCTCAGGATTTTAAAACAAAGGCAGGTATTATCCCAGACTGAAAAGAAGATTTTTTTCATTTCATTTTCATTTTATTCTTTATTTCATTCAAAAAACAAAACAATTCAATACAAACACAAATACAAATGTTCATAACTTGTGAATGAAAATGGAGCAGAAAGAAGAAGAATCTTATCTGATCTGCCCCTTTCACAAATAACATAAATTGAAAATAATAATAAAAAAAACAACAACTAAGTGAATAAAAACAACTAAAATAAAATAGAATAAAAATAACATTAAAATAAAATTACCACCGCCTAGGGGTATGTCAATCAAACTCAACATTTTTCGTTATATTTACTTAACATACAGGCTTTAATTGTTCTTTTTAATGTAATGTTTGATTTGGATTCTTTGTTTTCTTTATTCAGATTGTTCCATAAATTGATTCCTTTCACAGAAACACAACGTTGCATCAATTTTATCCTGCATCTTGGTTTTTAAAAAATCTCTGTTCCTTTTAAGTTATACTTGCTTTCTCTTTTTTCAAATTTCAAGAACAATTCAAACGAAGATAAAGATTGAAAATAAAAATAGATTATTACTCATTGTCACTGAGTTCTGAGTAAATTAACTGCCTCGTTTGGCTGTTAATTTGTGTTTTGTTTCTCATGTTGTTTGGTTACTGGTGATTGCTGTGCGTTGCTAAGCCTGTGCCGTACCACCAGCACCGCGCCACCAACCCTCCTACGAAACAATGGCAGCGACAGCGGTGAGGGAATATGTGACTGCTAATAGGCAGAGGATGTGAGGGAGAGTGGCCGGTGCTATTTTGGTCTGAGGAGGGCTAACAGGCTGGAGTGTGAGACAGCTGGAAACAGTAATGGACAGAGTCTCCTGGGGGTCTGAGGGTGAGGTCAGCGCCACAAGGCCGAGCCTCCGTTTCTCAGGCGGGCAGGAAAGGTTTCGCATGGGGAGGGGTGGTCAGGGGTGACGGTATGAGGACATGGAAACATTAAAGAGAAACTGCTGAGAGCGTGTGAGAGAGAGCAGGCTGCTGCTGGTGCACAGTACCTGTATGAAAAACACACACACACACACACACACACACACACACACAAGCTGCCCGCTGTACAATTTCATCCAGTTGGACACAAAGAGTAAACGCTTATCTCCATGTCACCATGGCAATAACTCTGATCAGAAGTGAGTTTCATGGGCAGCATAGCAACAAGTAAGATGTTCATGATATCAGGTATTTTTAATCATTTACCCTGAATGATGCCCCCAAAAATCCATCAATTCATCTAGGACAGGGGTCGGCAACCCAAAATGTTGAAAGAGCCATATTAGACCAAAAACAAAAAAAACAAATATGTTTGGAGCCGCAAAAAATGAAAAGTCTTGTATAAGCCTTAGAATGAAGACAACACATGCTGCATGTATCTATATTAGTTATAACTGGGGGAAGATTTTTCTTTCCATTATGCACTTCGAGAAAAAAGTCGAAATGTTGAGAAAAAAGTCGAAATGTCAAGATTAATGTTGAAGTACAATCTTGAGAAAAAAGTCGAAATGTTGCGAAAAAAGTCGAAATGTTGAGAAAAAAGTTGAAATGTTGAGAAAAAAGTCGAAATATCGAGAAAAAAGTCGAAATGTCAAGATTAATGTTGAAGTACAATCTTGAGAAAAAAGTCGAAATGTTGAGAAAAAAGTCGAAATGTTAAGAAAAAAGTTGAAATGTCGAGAAAAAAGTTGAAATGTCGAGAAAAAAGTCGAAATGTTGAGAAAAAAGTCGAAATGTCGAGAAAAAAGTCGAAATGTCGAGATTAATGTTGAAGTACAATCTTGAGAAAAAAGTCGAAATGTTGAGAAAAAGTCGAAATGTTGAGGAAATAGTCAAAATTTCGTGAAAAAAGTCGAAATGTTAAGATTAATGTTGAAGTACAATCTTGAGAAAAAAGTCGAAATGTTGCGAAAAAAGTCGAAATGTTGAGAAAAAAGTCGAAATTTTGAGAAAAAAGTCAAAATGTCGAGATTAAAAAGGCAGAAAAAAAGAAAAAAAAAGGAATAAAAAGAAGAAAAAAAGGTCAAACATTTTTGAAAAAGCTCCAGGAGCCACTAGGGCGGCGCTAAAGAGCTGCATGCGGCTCTGGAGCCGCGGGTTGCCGACCCCTGCTCTAGGTGGAAAGCAGGGCAGAGGGGAGAGAAACTCAAATGCACGAGGGACTCAAAGCTGAGCATCCTCCAACAGCATCTGCACATGCATCTGTCATTTCTAATCTTTGGGGGTCATCATCTGCATTTAGTTCTCATCTTTGCCATCAATATGTGACTCAGACACACTCTAACCCACAACTTTGCTCCAAACGTTTAACGTCTTTCACTTCCATTAGCAAGACTGCAAATGATGGCAAAGGTCACACCGGCTGTTTTTACCCATCTTCAAAGAAAAGAAAAGACACTTGTCGTTGTTTTTTTCTGTATAACAATCTGTAATAAAAGCTGATGTTGCTTTGTTCAAATTTTGGATTAATGATTGGTGGCACGTGCCAACAAGACGATGGTTTCCTTGTTCCTTGTCATTGATACTTGTATTAACTAAACATTAACTGCTATTAATTAAATGTAAAAATCTTTTCACAGAAAAATATGTTTAACATGTTGAGTAAGATTATTTCTTTTACTTTCCAAAACCAGCTGAAAAAAAAAACATTATTAATATCAAACATTTCGTTTTTGGCTGACTGAATAACCTCACGTGTCTTAATTTGCAGGGTTTCTTGCAGCAGCCTATTAATCATTCCTAAAGTTAGAACCATAACCCCCTGTGCACCTCAGGCTACGTTCACACTGCAGTTCCCAAGTGACCCAAATCAGATTTTTTGCTCATCTGTGACTCAGATCTGATTTGTTTATGACAGTGTGAACAGCACAAGTCACATGGAATCTGATCTTTTCAAATCAGATTCAGGTCGCTTCCATATGTGGTTCTAAATCGGATACAGGTCTGATGTTTTGCAATGCAACCTCAGTGTGAACAGCCAGGTCGGAATTCATGCGACTTTGACGTCACTTGAGACCAGTGTTGGGTGTAACGCGTTACAAAGTAACGCGTTACTGTAACGACATTACATTCGCCAGTAACGCAGTAATGTAACGCATTACAGTTGTAATTTGGGTAATCCTGTTATAGTTAGTCTAAGACAAAAAAAATACGTTACTTTAGTTACTTCAAGCTTTTCAGCTACATGTAGAACGGGAGAACAGAAAAGAAAATCAAACTTGCCTTTCATGCGTCTTCACCGGTTAATATAATACATCCATGGTCTTCACGCGTTGCGCAACGCTTGTCTGACTTAAGGCTGATTTATGGTTCCGCGTTAAATCGACGCAGAACTTACGGCGTAGGGTACGCGGCGACACACACCGTACGGTGTTGGTGTAACGCAGAACCATAAATCAGCCTTTAACGTGATTTTACGGGATTTGACGGGACTTCTGGTGCTGATTTGGGCACTGCAGTAATACATTTCCAACAGGACTGTCTCAGAAAATTAGAATATTGTGATAAAGTTCTTTATTTTCTGTTATGCAATTAAAAAAACTAAAATGTCATATATTCTGGATTCATTACAAATCAACTGAAATATTGCAAGCCTTTTATTATTTTAATATTGCTGATCATAGTTTAGAGTTTAAGATTAAGATTCCCAGAATATTCAAATTTTTTGAGATAGGATATTTGAGTTTTCTTAAACTGTAAACCATGATCAGCAATATTAAAATAATAAAAGGCTTGCAATATTTCAGTTGATTTGTAATGAATCCAGAATGTATGATATTTTGGTTTTTGTAATTGCATTACAGAAAATCACAATATTCTAATTTTCTGAGACAGTCCTGTATATGTTGTTCATTGGTAATCGAGTTATGGTGCAGCTCAGGTTATATTGCGGAGTAATCCAAAAGTAATGTAACTAGTAATGTAACTAGTTACTTTCAGCAACCAGTAACTAAGTAGTGTAAGGGATTACTTTTTTAAAAGTAACTAGGAATATGTAATGGATTACTTTTTTTGAGTAACTACCCCAACACTGCTTGAGAGCGACCGTTGTCATAATACTGCGCTGGCGGGGGCGGGAGTCACTCGGAAGAGATCGGAAAAAGTCAAGACAAACATAATATATACCAAATATATACAATAATATAATATATACAAAATATACCCATGTACGCTCACTTCTGTTGCCTCCATGTTTACCGCCGTATGACGGCGTGCTGCGTGTGACGTCTTTGTTATTGTTCCTCTGCGCATGCGGGTCAGTTCAGGCCGCGATGCGTTCACACTCGAGTCTGATGTAGGACACATTTTAAAAGATAATGTGAACAGCCACACAAAAAAATCAGATATGGGAAAAAATCGGAATTGAGCATTAAGGCCTGCAGTGTGAACGTAGTCTGAGTGTGTTGTGTATGTGTGTGTGTGTGTGTTAGGAATGGGCGATATTTTACCGTTCACGATAAACCGTCAAAAAAATTCCCCACGGTAAGAATTTGTCTCGCGGTAAAAACGATAAATTCCCGTTGATGATGTTTTTGTGTAAAACTGATTTATGGTTCTGTGTTAAATCAACGCACAACATACGTGAAGGAAGGAAGGAAGGAAGGAAGGAAGGAAGGAAGGAAGGAAGGAAGGAAGGAAGGAAGGAAGGAAGGAAGGAAGAAAGAAAGAAAGAAAGAAAGAAAGAAAGAAAGAAAGAAAGAAAGAAAGAAAGAAAGAAAGAAAGAAAGAAAGAAAGAAAGAAAGAAAGAAAGAAAGAAAGAAAGAAAGAAAAAGAAATGAGAAAGAAAGAAGACTCATTTTATTGGTTTTCATTAATTCAGTTTAATTGGTGTAGTTTAGTAGTATTTAGTATCTTTTAGAGCAGTGTTTTGGCTCCAAAGACTGAATGTGGTGATAGATTTATAGTTACAAAGGTGGAGTTGAATTGGTATTTTTTTTATCGTAATTTTTATCGTTATTGGGATAAATGCCAGAAATTATCGTGATACATTTTTTAGTCCATACCGCCCATCCCTAGTGTGTGTGTGTGTGTGTGTGTGTGTGTGTATGTGTGTGTGTGTGTGTGTGTGTGTGTGTGTGTGTATGGGGGGGGGGCATTCATAAGTTTTATGTTTTTTAACGTTTTATGTGAAGCACTTTGTGTTGCATTTTAAACATGCATGAAAAGTGCTTTATAAATAAAGTTTGATTTGATTTGATTTGATTTTTGTTCAGCCGTTGCAATTTGAGACAAAGACATGAAATGTACAGTAAGTTACTAAAATTGATCCACGACCTACAAAATATCCAAGTGAAGCTTTAGATCCAGTGTATGCCGATCCCTAAAGTGTGTGTTTGTGGTGTTTAATGGGGCAGCGAGTCCCAGGGAGGATTTTGGCGGTCCCAGAGAGGCCTTTTGTGCCGTTGGCCAGAGACTGATGCCCAAGGAAGTGAGCTGATGAGGATCAGGCCCCAGAAGAAAACACCACACAAATGACCAGGGACGCTAAGGAAACAAAAAGTGTATACTTGTGAGGTGTGTGCAGAAAGTGTCTGGTAGCAGAATGTCTCCACGCAACTTTTTCAACCAGTTAAAGTTTATAAGTCTGCGCTTAAAGGGCAACATTAGTGCCAGATTTACGGCCCTAGTGCACAAAGTTCCTGTGGTGTTGTGTTTTCTGATCGTAGTCAGAAAACCGACTCACCTGTCATACTCGGTACACTGGCTATGAGGGTAGGAGAAGAAACGGCAGAGACGAGGATGAAACTGTGTCTCTGACTGGAGACGGTAACTGAATTTAATAAAGAAGAGACTCTGCTGTGCTAAGTTTATAGCATATATATATATATAACAATTCAAAGCCTTTTAAAGGGCAGGAAAATTACATATTTTTTCATATAAATGAATCCAATTTTCAATTCCTTCCTTTTCATCCTTGCAGCGTGAGTATTATTAAGGCAAGAAATATGAATTTGCTAAAAAAAAAAGGGGCACTGATTATTTTGAGAGAGGGACAGGGTATTATATTATGTAGTATTAAAGCGCATTATTATTATTATCCTATTATCTTCTATTATGTCCCAATGGTTTAAAATAAGAAGAAGCAAACAACGGGAAGATGTTACACATGAAGTAAACAATAAGAAAAAAAAATTACGGTATTTTTTTCACACATTATAAATGTCCTGGATAGAAGATTTTTTTTTTTAAAGTAATTGTATCACTACTTCATTATTCAGCCTCTACACCTTAAGGAAAAATAAAACATTGCACGTAGTGATCCCAGCCCTTTCCCATGATGCTCCTTCCTTCCTCTGTCCTCACCTCTTCCTGTTCTGCCTTCCTTGTTCTCCTCATACAAGCACACCAATAAAAAGATCCAGTTCACTTCTCACTTCCTGCCTCTGTCAAAATCTTTCTGTGTTTTTTTGCTTCCACATTTTCATTTTTACCATTTTCTTTCCTGGAAACCTCAGATTGCTCCTTGGATTCCTATAATTTCTAGCTCAGAAAAAAAGAACAACAACCAAAAAAAAGTGGGGGATAATTACACATAATTTTTTTTTATTTTAAGCAATTGTTGTAATTTGAAAAGGTGTGTATTTTAAGTCATATTTTTTACGTGAATGCCCATTTTCTCTGCTAACATTTTGGTGAAATAAATGCTGCTTTGTTGTCCACAACAAAGAAGTGGGACCTTGTGTTTTTACTGTAGCAAAGTTTTGCAGATCTAACCACACAAACCTCCTCCTCATGTAAACTTCATCTCTCAAGATTGAGTCTCTGAAAGACATTAATACCCGTAACACCAAATATGTCGTATTTACTATACTGTATACATTTTGAAGACCTCGGAAACCTCCGCGAAAAAAAAGAAAAACAAGAAAAACTGGCATATGCCCTTTGAGGTCTTTGAGGTCTTTGAGGTCTGAGGCCGCCTGTCCATTAGACCAGTGTCTCCCAACCTGGGGTCCGGGCCCCCCTGGGGGGGCGCCTGAGATTTCTGGGGGCGGCGCGAAACTTTGTCTGCTTTGAGGATATGCAGTTGTAAAAATTATATTTGCACATGTTAAATAAATAAAAAATCATAATAACACACCTAATGGAATACTGTAATCCAAGTCTGTATAAACCCACTTAGAAATATATTTTGATCATTTTAAATTTATGATTTATGATCATTTATGATCATTTATTTAGCAGGATAAAAACTTAAAAACGTATTATATCATTATTCAACATTTAATCATACTACTACTCCGACAGGTTGTTAAAGGAAAAATGTTAAAAAAAAAATTTGCTCTCATATTAAAAGAGACATTTTTCAGAAATATTGTGTGAAATATTGTCAGAAAAATATGTCCTTGCAATTATTTTTTGTGTGTATTTTATACATTGGTGACAAAAAAGGAAGGTGAGAAAAAAAAAGTACAGGGTAAACCAAAGAGAAATGTATCAAAAAAACATAATTAATGTTCATTTTTTCAATTAAAGGTTTGTAACGAATCACTTTACTCTTTTGCTGCTAGTACGTACGGGTCGGGGGGCCCGGCTGGTCTTAGACACAAGTAGGGGGGGCTCCAAGGAAAAAAGGTTGGGAACCACTGCATTAGAGGACAGACTTTAAAGTTCTGATGCTGGTCTATAAAGATCTGGGGCCTCATCTATAAAGCTTGCTTGCGCAGAAAAAGCGCCTGAAAGTTGCGGAAGCGCCATCTACGCAAAGCCTCGGATCTAAAAAGAAAAAACTAACTGAAAAATCTGCTTATCTTTACGGCAACCTCAACCCTCCCATAAGAATTTACTCAAGACACGCCCGCCATTTTCGGAACTGGCGACGCAGGGTTTGAGGTGGTGAAATGAAGCCAGATTCATGTCATACTCTTAATAATGTCATCACATATCACAACCTATATCAGACTTATAATAAAATAGCGCTGATCGTGTCCCTCTGTGTGTGAAGCTCAGCGTCAGTCAGGACTCTGCTGCTGGAGCTGCAGCCGCGGTGACACGCCGGGAACCTCCTTCACCCACCGCTTTAGGACAGAACAAATGAGGGGCTTCGTAGAGCGTTTAGGGGCTCCACGGAGCCCCTCATTTCTTCCCTAAAGGGACACAATTTTTTTTTATATATATAATGAGTTTTACGCGCGCGTGAAACCTTTAGGTGCGGGTGTAAGCCTAAATTAGGGTCCCGCGTTAAAACGACGCAGAGGGTACGCGGTGACGCGCACCTACGCCGTGGGCTCTGCGTTGGTGTGACGCAGAACCATAAACCCGCCCTGAGCAGCTCTGAGGGGAGACGGGAGGGGAGGAGGGGGAGCGGGGGGTGAAGCGGGGCTGCCGGGCCGTTCTCGTATCATCTTCGCACAGGGTGTGTAGATGATTTGCAATTAATGGCTGATCCTACCGTTAGTTTTTAAACTGTAAAAAGTGGGGGGGGACAAAAACAGGATTTTGAAAAGACGGGGGGACATGCCCCCCCCCCTGTTGCGCCGGGGCACTCACGGCGTTCCGCGCAGCAAAGGCGTGCTGCCACTCACTCGCTGTATTTTACACTATTTATTTTTCTACTTTTACTGTGACCACAAAATAATGTTGTTTTCCTGTCCTCCAACTCATCCTCAACATCTCGATCTCAGATCTCAGTGAAATTCAGTCGCACGGTGGCTGGACACCCTCTCATTCATTCTGACGCCAAACAGGCTGCAGGAAGCCACTGCGCATGCTCAGTAGGCTCATCCATATGCATTTATGGTAAAAAGTGGGCGTGTAGAGGGCGGGATATGAGGCGGATTCAGCTGCGCAGCCTTCCAGCTGGACTGTGATTCATAAAACGAACATTGCGTGCAAGATTACGTGCACATGGTTTTATTGATCCGGATTTTTTTTTGCGCCCGCCATTTTCGGCTTTTGGGTGTACGTGCACTTTTAGTATGACTCCTACGCAGACCATTTTAAATGAGGCCCCTGGATGGTCCAGGACCAGAATACACCAGGGACCTCCTGACCCAGTAGAACCTTCCAGACCTCTTAACTCATCTGGATCTGGTTTTGATCAGTTCTCAGAGTCAGAACCAGACATGGAGAAGCTGAAACACTCAGTGTATTTAAGTCCAGGTTGAAAACTCACCTGTTCTCTGCTGCATCTGAATAACTCTGCACTGGTGCTTTTAAACTTGTTTAGAAACGTGATCAAAATATAATTACTGAGTTTATCTGATTTCTATTTATTGTTCTTTTTTCTTTTCTTTTCGGTTTAAATTTTAAATCATGCTTTTTATTTATGTTTTAATATCTTTGTAAAGCACTTTGTTCACATTGTGATTGAATTGTGCTACAGACATACACTTGATATCTTAAAGACATTAAAATAAATTTTTGTTAAAATAAAATAATTTTCTGGCTATATTTCTTGAGTTAGGCTTCTGTTGCGGTGCAACTGCTTCCTGTAAATTTGTCTCAATCTTAAAATAAATACTCTCATTTGTGAGACGATATCAAACCCTGACACCTCTGTATTCACTAAAGATAACTAGAATTATTCACCAGAAAAAAATGTCACTTTCTTTTCTTCTACCTTGCACGCCAGAGGAAACTCTCTATCTGGAAATCAGTGAACAGAAGTGCACTTCTCATTTCATTCCTGCAACATACGCATGTGCCATTTAGCTGATGCTGATAATGATGCTATCAGGACTGTCCGAAGCCACACACATAAAATCAGCATCTCTTCCTCCTGGCTTTTTCAGGTTGTTATTCAAGATTCTAGCCATGATATGAGCAGGCTTTAACCTCAGTTTCTGTTGGGGAAGTACTGATTTTACTCATACGCATGACCTCTAAAAAGAGTGGGGTGTTCCCCGGTCAGTCTGAAGTTTTGTTTCCTTCTGAACTAATGACGAGGAATAAATGTACCAGAATCACACGAAACAGTAACAGTAATTTAGTTTTAGCTGTAGCACTTTAGTGTTTTTCATCAGCTCTTAGGTGTACAATGTTGTTGCAGTTCTGCTAAATCAGGGGTCAGCAACCCGCGGCTCTAGAGCCGCATGCGGCTCTTTAGAGCCGCATGCGGCTCTTTAGCGCCGCCCTATTGGTTCCTGGAGCTTTTTCAAAAATGTTTGACCTTTTTTTTCCTTTTTTTTTATCCTTTCTTCTTTTTTTCCTTTTTTCTTCCATATTCCTTTCCTTTTTAATCTCGACATTTCAGCTTTTTTCTCGAAATTTTGACTTTTTTCGCGACATTTGACTTTTTTCTCGACATTTCAACTTTTTTCTCGAAATTTTTACTATTTCCTCGACATTTCGACTTTTTTCTAGACATTTCAACTTTTTTCTCAACATTTCAACTTCTTTCTCGAAATTGTACTTCATTATTAATCCCGACATTTTGACTTTTTTCTCGAAATTTTGACTTTTTTCTCGACATTTCGACTTTTTTCCAACATTTCGACATTTTTCATGACATTTTGATTTTTTTCTCCAGATTGTACTTCAACATTAATCTTGACATTTCGACTTTTTTTCTCAAAATTTAGACTTTTTTTCTCGGCATTTAGACTTTTTTCTCGAAATGCATAATAAAAAAAAAAAATCTTCCCCTAGTTATAACTAATATAGATACATGCAGCGTGTGTTGCCTTCATTCTAAGGCTGATACAAGACTTTTTCATTTTTTGCGGCTCCAGACATATTTGTTTTTTGTGTTTTTGGTCCAATACGGCTCTTTCAACATTTTGGGTTGCAGACCCCTGTGCTAAATGGAGTATATGAACCTTTACAAATTCTTTAACTCATCTTTATGTCGAATTAGTTCATATTTTTGTTAATTGAGTTTTTTGTATGTTAATTGTGTGACAGACATTTCTGACGATAACTTTTTTTCAGTGTGTCTGAAGTGCAAGCATCTCTCCACCAAATATGTAAAAATCCTTATGTCTCTTCATCGTGCAAATATATTGATATGTGTATGATAATAATATTTATTCAATTCAATTCAATTCAATTTTATTTGGATAGCGTCTATTCCAACAGAAGTTGTCTCTAGGATCTTTCCAGAGACCCAGAACATAAACCCCGAGCAATTATTACATAAACAGTGGCAGGTAAAAAAGCTTTATTATTATTATTATTAACGTTATTATTATTATTATCATACAACACTCCTATGTACAACGGATTATTAGGGCCAAACTAAGACAAAAAAAAAAAGGGAAATTATGAGAATAAAGTCGTAATAGAATAAAGTCGTAACATTACGAGAATAAAGTCGTAATATTACGAGAATGAAGTTGTAATGTTACGATTTACGAGAATAAAGTCGTAATATTAAAAGAATAAAGTCGTAACATTACGAGAATAAAGTCGTCATATTACAATTTACGAGAATAAAGTCGTAACATTACGAGAATAAAGTGGTAATTTATGAGAATAAAGTTGTAATATTACAAGAATAAAGTGGTAATTTATGATAACTCTAAAGAAGAGTGTGTTAAAATGTTGAATATTGAGCATCTTGTGAAGTTATATTTATATATTTATAATATATTTAATATAACGACTTTATTCTCGTAATATTACGACTTTATTCTCAAAAATATTACGACTTTATTCTCGCAACATTATGACTTTATTCTCGTAATTTTACGACTTTATTCTCATATTATTATGAATTTATTTTCGTAATTTCCTTTTTTTTCCTTAGTCCTTAGTTTGGCCCTAATACTCGTCGTACCTATGCACCAGGTAAAGTAAAAGGCCACGCTCAGTTACAAAACTAAACTAGTGAGGCTTTTTAAACACTGCTGTTTGAAGGATTATCTCTGTAAACACTGAACCACCCCACTGAGTGCGAGTTTTGTGATAAGCACGAGTGAAACACCAGTACCATCTGTCGAAATGCCGAGCCACCTGACTGTCGGAGCAGACGTCCTCGGGCGTCTCAGTTGAACATTTTTAATGATTAAATGCTTGTTTATGATGCTCCAAGGGCATGTCCAGGCTGTTTTTCTTGCTTTCCTGCTTGTTTTACCCTGGGAGACAGTTCAGCTCATTTTCAAAACCTGTACACGAAGAACCATTCAGACTGGATAATGCGTGAACAGCATATGCAAACACACACAATGCAATAATTTCAATGTGATTAATCTACCAAGTATAAAGTAAATAGAGCATGATTAAAAATGCAGAAATATAAACCAGAAGGTTAAATATTTTTTGCTCAACAAGCCATAGGCTCCTCTCTACTCTCCCGTAAAGAAATGACCACGTAAAGCTGATAACAAGGCCAGAAGTTGAGTAAACTGTTGAGTGTTCAAGAAACCTAACAACCATCTGCGATGCAGCTTCCTCTCCACCTCCCCCAGTTCACAGACGTCTTGCAACACAACTGTAAGACAGTTGGTTTTCCTTGTGTACATGTGAAAATGAGGCTGATCGATTGAGCTGGAGCTGAGTGCAGGGAGATGTTGATGGTGTGCGGCTGGGCCCTGAGCGTGCTGTTGATGGGTCGTCGGGTCACACATCCACCCACTCCTCATTTCCCATACTGCACTGCTGACATGGCAGAGCTCAAACCAGTTGTGGGCGGTGCTTTTTAAGGTGAGGTTTCGGGTTAAACCTCGTCTTCATTGTCTGCAGCTTAATGGTTTTATTTATGCAATGTTTTAAAAAGTACGGGGCTGTAAATGTATGATAAAGAATTCAGGGTAGAAAGCAGGGTGTGGCTAGTGTGTGGACAGCTGTAATACCTTTTTATCCTCTCGCATGTTATAGTTTTTTTTCTCAATTGCTAAAATAATTCAAACAAACAAACCTTCCAACCCTTTCTAAAAAAAAATGTAAAAACAGCCGCTAACTATTTTCAAGAAATGTCTGACATCGTTCAGTGCATGTACTCATCGTTTATTGGTTTAACTGCAGCATTTTGCATAACCTAAAATAAATCAATGAAAACATTTCATAACTCAGTTTTCAGTATTTATTGTGCATTCAACAAATTCAAGTCAAAACCACAAGGGGAATGAAAAAATATGTGATTTTTGATTTTATTTCGAACATGCATGTTAAAAAAGAATACAAAAAAGTACAAAAATAAAATACATATAGGCTACACATTATATACATAAAAATTACTATAAATCTATATATCGACATATCTACGTATAACAATAAATCAATATATATTAATAGAGATATAGATATATACATACTGTACGCATAATATAACTCAATATATCTATATACATACCTACATATAACATATAACGTACAGGACTGTCTCAGAAAATTAGAATATTGTGATAAAGTTCTTTATTTTCCGTAATGCAATTAAAAAAACAAAAATGTCATACATTCTGGATTCATTACAAATCAACTGAAATATTGCAAGCCTTTTATTATTTTAATATTGCTGATTATGGTTTACAGTTTAAGATTAAGATTCCCAGAATATTCAAATTTTTTGACATAGGATATTTGAGTTTTCTTAAACTGTAAGCCATGATCAGCAATATTAAAATAATAAAAGGCTTGCAATATTTCAGTTGATTTGTAATGAATCCAGAATGTATGACATTTTTGCCTTACAGAAAATAAAGGACTTTATCACAATATTCCTATATGTGCAAAAAGGTACTGGAAAAAAAAAAATGAATTTATTGTTATAATCAACCAAGTCAATATCCTATCAAAGGACTGTAAACAAATGTTTCGGCGTGGAGCCTTCGAGTGTCTTTGGGCAGAGCGATTCATCAATTCGCCCTTGCCGGGCAACAGGGGAAAAAACCCCTGGTGTGCAGCATCACACGTCTTCACTTATGTCCCTGCAGCCTGAAGGAGATTTACCCTGGTGCAGGGTTGTCTGTCATACAACTCCCAGCTCCAAGGAGAGAATAACTCACGCTGATACACCCCGATACATTAACAGACCTGTGCAGACCTTGACAAGATGATGACCACCATTAACGCAAGGAGACATCGCAACAGGCAGGACTTGGGCTCTCTAGGACCAAGGTTGGCAACCCCTGGCCTAGATAAAGGCCATAGAAGAGGTTGTTACTGATGATGAACCATCCCTTTATTTGATCAGCACGATGAACTCTGACATTTGATCAAACTATAACATTCGTGTGACGTTTGCTTATCTCTTGATCTTGCTGTTCAATTGCAGACTGATGTGTTGATATGACCTGACATCCGCTCCAATACAGATAGTGGCAACATTTCAGTCTTACTGGATCTCAGTGTTGCATTCGACTCAGTCGACCATATCATCTTGACCGGTTGAAGAACTGAGTGGGACTTTCTGGCACAACACTTGCCTGGTTGGAGTCCTATCTGAAAGAGAGGGACTATTTTTCTTTAGCTAACTACAAATTGGAGCTAACAAAAATAACATGTGGAATTTCTCACGGTTCAGTTCTGGGGCCTCTGTTGATTAACATCTATACCAGGGGTCGGCAACCCGCGGCTCCAGAGCCGCATGCGGCTCTTTAGCACCGCCCTAGTGGCTCCTGGAGCTTTTTCAGTTTTTTTTTCTTTTTTTCCTTTTTTTTCTTCTATTTTTCTTTTTCTTCTATTTTTCCTCATTTTCTCTTTTTTTCTTCTTTTTTCCTTTTCTTTTTTTTCCTTTTTTTCTTTTTTCCTTTCCTTTTTAATCTCGACATTTTGACTTTTTTCTCGAAATTTTGACTTTTCTCAAAATTTTGATTTTTTTCCTCATCATTTCAACTTTTTTCTCAACATTTTTACTTTTTTCTTGACATTTTTACCTTTTTCTTGACATTTTTACTTTTTTCTCGACATTTTTACTTTTTTCTCGACATTTCCACTTTTTTCTCGAAGTGCATCATGAGAAAAGAAATCTTCTCCCAGTTATAACTAATATAGAAACATGCAGCATGTGGTGCCTTCATTCTAAGGCTTTTACACGACTTTTCATTTTTTGCGGCTCCAGAAATATTAGTTTTTTGTGTTTTTGGTCCAATATGGCTCTTTCAACATTTTGGGTTGCAGACCCCTGATCTATACGTTCTCACTCGCTCAAATTATGAAAAAGAACAAAATGTGTTGCCATAACTACGCAGATGACACACAAATCTGTATAACCACCTCACCGGCAGACTATAATCCAATTCAAACACTGATCAAATGCATTGATCAAATTAAAGGAGCATGAGGCAAGAATAAGAAATGAGACTCATTAGCGCCACGACGACCGTCGGGGTTCCTGCAGCCAACAGCCAAGCCGGCACGGGAGCGCGCACGGACTCCTCACAGCACTGCAGGTGATGTGACGTTACGCCACTCCGACTCCTTGGTAATCTCATGTGATTTTCAAATCAAGCTCTAAATATGACTTACAATGTTATCTTACCTGGTCAGTAGGAAATGAGCCATGTCAGCATCTGTTTTCAGTCCCAATTCAAGTTGAAGCTGCCTCCATGACTCAAACGCGTATCCAATGTTTACTCGTGCACCTGCCCGTTTTTGCTCGCAATTTCTTTTCGACTCGCGACTTGTCTCTGATAAAGGCTTCGTTTTCTTCTTGGTAGCACTTTTTAGTGGGCTTTGAGTGACGCTGGGTCGTTTGTCGGCTGTGGAAGAATCCATGTCTACCCAAACAGAAGTTTGGATCCACCGCGCTCGTCTTCTTCCTGTATCCAAGCGCATGCAGCGTCATGTGACGTCACATCCGCAGGACAGCGCGGGAAATTCGGGCCCAGAATTGCAGCACATTTTGCAGCACACAGCCTGTTCAAGGCAACGGAGAGATACACTAGATCAGTGTCTCCCAACCTGGGGTCCGGGCCCCCCCTGGGGGGGCGCCAGAGATCTCTGGGGGGGGGGGCGAAACTTTGTCTGTTTGAGGATATGCAGTTGTAAAAATTATATTTGCGCATGTTAAATAAATAAAAAATCATAATAAGACACCTAATGGAATACAGTAATCCAAGTCTGTATAAACCCACTTACCGTAGTATTTTAAAACGACCAAAATATATTTCTAGATTATTTAGCAGGATAAAAACTTAAAAACGTATTATTATATCATTATTCAACATTTAATCATACTACTACTCCGACAGGTTGTTAAAGGAAAAATGTTAAACATTTTTGCTCTCATATTAAAAGAGACATTTTTCAGAAATTATTTTATGTCCTTGCAATTATTTTTTATGCATATTTTATACATTGGTGACACAAAATGAAGCTGAGAAAAACAAAGTAATCTGTATACAGGGTAAACCAAAGAGAAATGTATCAAAAAAACATAATTAATGTTCATTTTTTCAATTATAGATTTGTAACGAATCACTTTACTCTTTTGCTGCTAGTACGTACGGGTCGGGGGGCCTAGAGGACTCATTGTTTTTGGTTTGGAACGCTTCATCTGACATTATTACTAGAAAACTTAAAATGTATACGCATTTTTTTCATAAATCCTGCCTCATGCTCCTTTAAACATTAGATGTGCCAAAATAAATCTCAAAATAATATTGTTTGGAGCCATGGATGAAAGATTGAATGTTAAGAATTAAAGCTAAAAACCAAGAGTCAAGCTAGAAATCAGTAGTGATAGATAGATAGATAGATAGATAGATAGATAGATAGATAGATAGATAGATAGATAGATAGATAGATAGATAGATAGATAGATAGATAGATAGATAGATAGATAGATAGATAGATAGATAGATAGATAGATAGAATAATGGAGGAGGTGTATTTATCATGATGTGCATGTGTGTGAGTGTTTGTGTGAGTAAGTAAATCTGTGAACTCGGCCTCAGATCTGCTCCTCAGCCATTGTCCTTGATGTTATCAGCTTGGTACAGTTCTGATCCAGGTCCACAGGTGTCCTGAGGGGAAGGGGAGGGCTAGTGGGAGCAGAGGAAGGCTAGTGGGAGCAGAGCGTCTGGTTCTCATTCATCCAGGGAGATTGTGATTAGAGCGGCTTGCCAAGCCGCTCTGTCAAGGTCAGATTGTAGCATCAACAATATGTGCATTGTATTGGTCAGACGGACTCCAGTAATTTTCCGTTTGTCTTAAAGTCTCTCTGGTTCATCTCAATGGCCACTCCAAACAGACAAATTTGTGGTCCATTTCCGCCAAGCTTCCAACTTCTCCGAGGTCTTTTCCATCCTGCCAATTAGTTCAAAAACTACAGCTAGCCTGCGATTCATGTATCGCATCCAGTTTGGGATTTCGCTCACACAACATTTACGTCTGAGTGTTGGTGGCACAGCTTATCCCTTCAGACACTTGTGAAAGGGCCAAAATAGTATGGGCTCAAATTAAAGCCATTAATATTTTTTATCTGTAAATAAACTTTGTACTTGTAGAAATATTTTGTGCGTGTGCAAAAAATATTTGTACTAGTAGAAATATTTTGTGCATGTGTAAAATATTTTTGTAGCTGTGGAATTAATTTGTCTGTGTGCAACATTGGATATACAAAGCTACAAACTTTTTTTTTACAAAAGCTACAAACTTTTTTACAACTACGAATTATGGCGAGTTATGGCACTGTTTTGACGTGCCAATACTAAGAGCCAATCAGCGTTCTTTGGCACGGGTTTCAAAGCGTTTCTGGAGAGCCAATCAGCACATTGCATGGCCTACTGACGTCGCCGCCATATTGGATGTGGCAAGACTGGGCTGCAAACTAATACAAGTAAATGGACTTATTTTCATAAAGCGCCTTTCTACAAAGAAATTTACGTTTTACGTCTCATTTATTCATTCACACACGCACTAATATACTTGGGAAACAGTTAGGCACCAAATATAATATATTTAATTTTCTCAGACGGCAAAAGTAAGAACTTTATTGATCCCACATAGGAGTAATTCATGTTATATCAGCTATAGAGAACAAGGTAGTGCCGAAAAACAATATATATCCCCCCTCACAAAAATAAGAAAAATAGATAAACATATTTTCTCATCAACAAAGCATATTTTACATTTTTATACATACATTACATTTTATTGTTATTGTTATTTTATTGTCTGAAAAATGGTTCAAATATGTTATTTTGTTATTTGAATTTCTTTTAATTTGTTTTGTTGATGAAAAAATATGTCTCTATTTTTGTAAGGGGGGATGTATATTGTTTTTCGGCACTACCTTGTCCTCTATAGCTGATATAACATGAATTACTCCTATTTGGGATCAATAAAGTTAATAAATAAATAAAAAAATATTTATGGCTTTAATTTGTGCCCATAAAATAGCTGTTGACGTTTTCAAAATCTGTCGGTGTGCCAGGTAACCGCCAGCTCCAAAAAGCAGAAATCCTGTTACCAGAAATCCAATTATGTAAACATCTTCAACATCCTCGACCGACCCGACCTCGGCCCCCCACGTCTTCCAGGAGTCCATCGTGTATCCAGCAGCAATAGTCCCGTCGGGGCAAGAGGGATCCCCTCTGCTCCATCTTCTCCTTGAAAAAATTTGGTCAATTGCGTTTAGAGACAAGTTAACCATTTCCGTGATTTTAGAGAGTTTCGGAGGATACGAAAAGAGAGGCTCCAATTGATTGACAAGACAGAACAAGACAGAAAGCAGCAGCAGGGCAGATAGGGAGGAGATAAGCGTCCGCCTTCACCGAGCGCCGGAAAAGAAGTCAGCCAGTTATCACTTTAAGAACATACCAAGGATTAAAGGACTGATGTCTCAGCAGGACTTAGAAGAACTCGTCCAGGTTTTATCTTCAGTAGACTGGACTACTGTAACGCTGGTCTCACGGGTCTCCCTAGATCAGGGGTCGGCAACCCAAAATGTTGAAAGAGCCATATTGGACCAAAAACACAAAAAACTAATATATCTGGAGCCGCAAAAAATGAAAAGTCTTGTATCAGCCTTAGAATGAAGGCAACGCATGCTGCATGTATCTATATTAGTTATAACTGGGTCCTCGGCTGCAAATGTAGCATGCAAATGTCTTTCCACATTACCCTTTTTGTTATTGGACAACTTCTCGCTACAGAGCAAACATTCATTTTCATTATGCACTTCGAGAAAAAAGTCGAAATGTCGAGAAAAAAGTCAAAATGTCGAGAAAAAAGTTGAAATATCGAGAAAAAAGTCGAAATGTCGAGATTAATGTTGAAGTACAATTTAGAGAAAAAGTCAAAATTTCGTGAATAAAGTTGAAATGTTGAGAAAAAAGGCAAAATTTTGACTTTATTCTTGAAATTGTATTTCAACATTAATCTCGACATTTAGACTTTTTTCTCGACATTTAAATTTTTTTCTCGAAGTGCACAATAAAAAAAAAATCTTCCCCTCTCAAATATTTTTTCTCCTGCATGGCCCTGATACTCTTCCGTACAAATCTTCGTTAACAGAAATGTTAAAATTTTGTATTTATTTCTACACATTTTTACAGCATTGGAAAACGTTCAGAATGTTTGTGTCATGTTTGTCCTCCTACAGAAACCATATTAAAACCAAAAATGTATTTCCCTCCCCCATCGATTTCCATTTTCAAAGATTTTTGAGAAAACTCCAGGAGCCACTAGGGCGGCGCTAAAGAGCGCCGCCCGGCATGCGGCATGCGGCTCTTTAGCCGCGGGTTGCCGACCCCCGCCCTAGAACCTCCATCAACCGGCTGCAGTCAGTCCAGAACTGGTGCTGGTTTATAAATCTCTGAATGGTCTCAGAACAAAATACATCTCTGATCTGGTCCATTCTGAACCAACCAGAACCTTCAGGTCGTCAGGATCACTCCTACTTTCTGGATTCAGAGTTAGAACCAAACACAGTGAGGCAGCGTTCCGTTTTTATGCTCCTCACCTGTGGGGCAAACTCCCAGAATGCATTGGGACTGCCGAAACTCTCATTCGCTTTAAGTCAAGTTTGAAAACCTTTTTATTTACTGCTGCATTTCAGTAAATCTCCCACTATGCACTACAACTTCATTTGTTTAATTCTTTTGAACTTATGTATGTCTGTATTTCATTTCTTTTTTGAAACTCTTTTACTTTTCAATGCACTTTTAAACATTTTTTTATGTAAAGCACTTTGAATTTTGTTGTACATTAAATGTGGTATATAAATAAACTTGCCTTGCCTTGAAGTCTATTGAGAATCATATCATCAATCATCATAAGATGATTGGTGTCATATGGCTCCAGACTGACATGAAGACACTCGAAAATGTGTAGGCTACTCTGTGAGTTGGGGAGCCAAATAACTGTACTTATGTTGAATTTAATTAGCAGTTTTGTGTTTGGTTTTAAAACCTAGTCCACATAAGTAAATGTAACATAAAATGGCAACTTGTTAGAGCAAGCGAAACCAGGTAAGTAAACTCAACATAACACCTTTCAGTAAATGACAAAATCACCTCTTTACACACTAAGAGCTTCTTCAGATCGTGTCCATTTCTGTCTGAGTAAGTATATAATTTGTAATGTACTCTGTGATGCTGAAACATTAATGCAAGGTTAGAAAGTGATATTGCTGGTTGTACAGTATTTGTCTTGCCAAAAACTATAATTTAAGAGCAGTTAGCTTATGCTAGTTAGCTAATGAACTTAATGTAATTACCAGATGGCACACATATATAAACTAGGGGTCCATATTTGTTTAGTAATCTCCCCAAATAAGACATTATATTGGGGATGGGACGATACGGGTAACTCACAATTCAATACTGTGGCGATATGTGGCCCACGATTACGATAATATCACGATATCTACGATATTCGATATATTATAAGAAATTTCATTGATATATCACGATATATGTGACTGAAAAAGAAAAAATACCCATAAAAAGGAAAATGTTTGTAGTTATGCATTTATTCAATGCCAAAACTTTATACAATGTACAAAGAAAGTGCATTTATAAATAAATAAATAAACAAAAACTAATATGTTTTCTATTTAATTTTGTCTACTTTGGCCCATATCAAACTTTTGAGCCGAATAAGTGCATGAACAATAGTGCGGTGACAACAGCGTTAATCCATTATGTGTGTTAAAATATCGATATTTGCCGTCAGTTTATCGATTATTTATTGCAACAGAAAGCGCAACAATATATTGCAATATTAATTTTTTCTCCCACCACTACATTATATAGATTTAGTTTAATGACATTGCATTGGTAACATTTCATTGTGTGGGTATCAGAATTCTCAAAGTAAGACAGACCTAAAATTATTTTGGTGGTTTTCAAGTTGCGGACAGAAACTGTTTTTTAAAAAGCTGTTTGTTTTTTTTTTAATTAAAAATAAATAAAAAGCTGGGTTGAAAAGCAGCGTTACAATCTTGTATTGTACCTGCAGACCAATAGCTAACGTACACTGGCAGAGAGTGTGAGTGAGTGGGCGATCAACAGTGAGGGAGTGTCAGGACAGACTCAAATCACTAAGGGCCTGATTTACTAAAGGTTTGCGTGTGCAAAAACGTGTGCAAACTTGACAGCACCCGCAAACCAAAGTGCCAGCTGATCTACTAACAGCGTGCAAAGACGACTGCGCCTCTCAAATGCGCAGAATAGCACACGCTGTTCATTTAGTACTTTTGCCCTGATGAATAATCAATATGGGGCGTACCCGCCAGAAATCGCTAAATACTGGGAGGGGAAGATGCAAATTGGTCCATTTACCACCCGCAATGAGATTTACCAAGCCTGAAAGTTTTTGCGGGGATTGTGATTGCGTCTGTATTTAATACGTTCGAAAGGAAGGTCGAAATCTCCACATGCAAAAGGAGAAATATTTTATTTGAATGTTAAATCGAGTATTATTCAGCAAAAGGTTGCCACAGGAGGCACATTCATTTTTTTATTTGTGATAATAAATAAAGCACGTGTTTTCATGGAGAAAAAAGTGTTTCTTATTGTGCGCCTGTTCTGCAGTTGGCTCTAGCGTGTCATACCCCGGCAGGTTATATGTGCACCCCCTCGTCTGACAAAAATGATATTCTCATTCCGTGTCATGTTCTGTTTAGCGTCCAGTTTTGTGTTAATGATTCATGTTTAAATGCGCTCATGGATTCCACAATAGTCACACTTTCCCACAATCACAGTCACAGAACAAAAATCGGGTAAATGGTTATTGATGTCATTAATTAATAGCCTGCTTACTGTGTTGTCTTCCATAATATTTGTAACTATATATAATATAAACTCCTAAGTATGTGTTTGTGTGAGTGTGTATATATAAATATATTGAGGTGTCAGTGTGTTGTTTTTTTTCTTGGTCTACTTATCATTGAATATACGAGGGGGTGCTTTTCACGGCAGGGGTGCTGAATACGGCACAACAATTTGCCTCTTCCACTAATATCTCTAACTCCAACTCGTCAAATTTCATTTTGCGCTTGCGACTATATCCTGCTTTCCATCCAGACTCTCCATGGCGCAAACACCTCATTTAAATACTGAGGTTTGCACCTGTTATCAATTGCGCAAGCATTCTTAGTTGATCACCCGCAAAACACACAACAACAGCACGTGCAAACTTTTTCAGTGCACACGCAATTTAGTACTCTTTATTTAGGATCTTAGTAAATCGGGCCCTGAGTTGGCTTAGCGTTTGAAATACAGTATAGCTATGAAAGCATATTATGACACATTTTATTCAGATGTATCTTATTTCACTTGCACAAACCTGTTATCCACGATGTAGACTCGCATCCTGCGTGATCCCAACCCAAAGCGATGCAGCAGAATTCATAATCTGTATTTTTTTGTGCACGTCTGTGGCTGAAAATAAAACTCATTAATAACTTAAATAATAACTAAAAGCTGAAAAATCGTGGAAATGTCTGTTCTGATTAATCAAAGTCAGCAATGTAAATGTCAAGCATGTGTGTTGATGGGTTTGTTGTATGTAATGTTATATTTTTGACCCAGATATAATATTTGTGTCTATGAAAATAACTAACTGGAGGGGGAGGACAATATCTGACAGTACAGCTATCAGCATGTTCACGTTATAGTTATTTTCTTCTGGTGATTGATAACATTTAATTGGCACAGCAATTTGAATCTAGTATATACTGTTGCTATTTTAATACTTTTCTCATGTGTGTAGGTCGAAGCAGAGTTTACTCGCATCAGCACTGTCCCACTGCGATCAAAATTCATGCAACAGCGGGATCATCGTTCTACACAGCCGATGACAATCTTCAAGAGGAAAGGATGAACAGCAGGATGTAAAATAAGGAACATCATGGCAGACTTGAATAAGGTAGTTTTTGATATTATTTTTTTTTGATAATAAAGACATAACAGGTCCAAGTCATTAGCTCACCTACAGATCTGTGTTAGTTTCATGGAGTGCTAATGTGGTGCTAATATACAAACAACAGACATTTAAGTAGCTCCATTATTTTTTTTTATTATGCATTTTGAGAAAAAAGTCGAAATGTCGAGATAATAGTCGAAATGTCAAGAAAAAAGTCGAAATGTCGAGAAAAAAGTCAAAATTTCGAGAAAAGTCGAAATGTCGGGATTAATAATGAAGTACAATTTCGAGAAAGAAGTCGAAATGTTGAGAAAAAAGTTGAAATGTCGAGAAAAAAGTCGAAATGTCGAGGAAATAGTCAAAATTTTGTGAAAAATGTCGAGAAAAAAGTCAAAATTTCGAGAAAAAAGTTGAAATGTCGAGAAAAAAGTCAAAATTTTGAGAAAAAAGTTGAAATGTCGAGAAAAAAGTCGAAATGTTGCGAAAAAAGTCGAAATTTTGATCAAAATTCATGCAACAGCGGGATCATCGTTCTACACAGCCGATGACAATCTTCAAGAGGAAAGGATGAACAGCAGGATGTAAAAAAAGGAACATCATGGCAGACTTGGATAAGGTAGTTTTTGATATTGTTTATTTTTGATAATAAAGACATACCAGGAAAATTGGTCATCAGTATGTCTGTGCTAAGTGATTATAAACAAAAAAAACGTGTGCTCTATAAAAAAGGAATAGCAGTCCAGACAGTCATTAGCTCACCTACAGATCTGTGTTAGTTTCATGGAGTGCTAATGTGGTGCTAATAAACAACATTTAAGTAGCTCCATTCACTACAAAACCAAGAATGTGGACCAAGCACATTGTGATAAACATGTTGTGATAAACAAGTCAAATAAATGCATGGCCAAATCTGCCAAAAGTACCTTGAATTGTAAAAATAATTTAATAAAAGTAAATTAGTGGCCTGACTAGTTTGGTTGAACAGCAATGATCTATAGTAGTGATTGCTGCACAAGTGCAATAACAATATAACCCATTTAAGCCCCTTCACACCTTTCCCATATTCTCTGCTGTAGAATGATGCCATTGAAACGAGAACAACCCGTGTCCTGAAAGCACCAGAGGTGTAAAAAGTATTCACATTCATTACTCAGGTAGAAGTATAGATACTAGAGTTTAAAAATACTCCTGTAGAAGTTGAAGTATCAACTCAAGTTTTTTACTCAAGTAAAAGTATAAGAGTACTGGTTTCAAAACTACTTAAAGTATAAAAGTAAAAGTAATGTAAGGGGGAAAAAAGCCATTAAGGACAAAAGCCATTGAAAATGAATGTATCTTAGTATAATGCAAATATATTAAAGAACCATATATGTGTACTATTGAGCATTAACATGTGTTTCAGAGAGCAGCAGATATGATGACTAGTTGCCTATAAGTATTGTAATGGTGCAAAAAGTCAAACTTCAGAGGCATGTTATCATTTATCCTAACCTTTATTGGAATGTACATCCAAGTTTAGTTGCAGGAATCTGAGGGAACGGATGTAAGAACAAAACTGGACAAGAACATCTGAAACAACCACAACCAAATTCACTCTATCCGGATGGAGCAATTTAACTGGATAGTTTTTATTTAAAGGCCGAAATGAAATAGAGTAACGAGGCTGTTTTTAAAATGTAAGGAGTAAAAAGTACAGATAATTGCGTGAAAATGTAAGGAGTAAAGTAAAAAGTCGTCTGAAAAATAATTACTCCAGTGAAGTATAGATAACCAAAATTTCTACTTAAGTAAGGTAACAAAGTATTTGTACTTTGTTACTTGACACCTCTGGAAAGCACTGATGGTTTACCTCAACGAAGACCCTCAATATATATTAGTTTTTGGTCATTATTGTACTTTCTTTTCAGAAACTGAAAATGTGATGTATGATATAACTCAAGAATTATTTGTTCTGTTTTTCAGGATGTCCAAGAGGCCAGGGATCAGACCATCCTGGGAACCTTTGTCGTCAAAAGAGAGAGTGCAGAGACTGAAGATGGTCTGGCAGATGTAGGAATAATAACTGAAGGACTGGAAGTGCTCCATGATCTTGGTAACGTTGCAAATGCAGGCATCATTTTGTTTGGCCTCATGTACCCACTGGACTTCAATTATCCATCAAACCTGAAGTGCACACTTGATGCTCTGCGAAGGCCAAAGTGCTAAAGAAGGAACCACTTGAAGGAACATTGTAGAGAAGTCTTGAGTGTCACAGGAAAATTGGAGAACAGATTGCAGCCCAAAGTCATAAGGTAAAAAAAAAAATTTGGGATTTGCATGTTGACCTGTTTGAAATGGGAGTTAAAATGTTTGCAAAAATAAGAGAGAATAACAAACTCAAAAAACACATGAAGTTTGAGCACCATGAACACAATTTACTTTTCATAAAATTTGGTACGATCCATTGAAAATGTCCATTCCTCATTGAATGTGGTGGATTTTTTGTTTTTTTTGTTCATGCTAATTTGACATAACTGCACTGATGTGGTATTGGTATTTTTACCCTTGATGTGACGGGGAGGACAAAATTATTTTTTAAGTATTTGTATTTAGCATTTGTTCACTGCCATCTTGATATTTCATCTTCATCAAAACGGTATAAAGTTTAATTTTTCTAATTCTTTTTATCCAACAAAAACATTTTTAGGTTTTTTATTTACCTTACATGTTTCGGCAATTCATGCGATTCCTTTCGCCTTCATCAGAGTCACAAGATGGTGTATGTGACCTGTCTTTTTCTTTTTTTTATTGAGCAAAGATGATAGATAGCATAAAGGGAAACATCATATTCCCCAAAGTTTGGGGAGGGGGGAATTGAAACATTTTATTACACATGTATTACTCAGTTTGTACTACTAACCATATTACCTTGATTTTATGTCAAACAAATTCAAAGTTTGTGGTTTTAAATATTTGTAATGTTTTTTCTATTGGAAATAAACTGTATTTTCCAGAGAACTAAGGTATTTTGATTTGAACTTACTGAACAACTTTGTGTGGAAATTGTTGACGTAACTAGGTTTTGTAAGTCCAACATAAATTAAACAATTTAAACACTACTTATTTGAGTAACTTAAGTTAGAACTGCAAGGGGTTATTCAGTTGATGATACTTAATGCAGTTAAGTTCAAATTAAATGAGTGTGTTGGGTTAGTGTTATGAATGTATAGTTACCTGAACACAGTCTGGTCAATTAAAGTTTAGTTGACGAGATATTTTTGAAATTACTTATAAAAGTCTTGTTGGTTTCACATAGGTTAGTTATTTCCTCTGTGATTTTAATTTAATTATTTTGAACCCAACTCAGTGATCTGGAAATTCTTGACATAACCATCTAAAGTAAAGTGGACAAATTACTTTTTTGAGTGCAGAGAACCACTCTGTTGCCATAAGCAACAGAGTGAAGTTTGACAAAGGCCCCATTGGATATTTATGTTCCAGCCTCTCTTTGTTAGATTGAAGCCTGCTGTGCCCACATAAAAAATCATGGGGTCTTTGTATGGATTTTAATTGAAGAATGTGCCACATGTAGACATATATAGTTTGTGAGTGTATCAGAAAGACTCTATGCTGTAGAGTAAAATGTATGCATTGTTGATTTATATACCACTTACCATTGAACTTGACAGTGGACTGTATACGGCATATAGTAGCACAAATAACCTGGAGTAGTACTGTGAATCGATGCGGACTGAGTGCGTTGGAGGGCACAGTAGACAGTAGGAATGCTACTTGTATTTATTTATTTTTTTGACAGGGACAATGCAGTCAAACATAGATACAAGCTTGCAGCTGATGTGATGCATGTAGAGTTTATAGCTAGTGCTAATCCTCAACTCCAGTCCCCAGTTCTTCCACAACATTGCAGTACAATATACAATGCATATACATCAATTAAAAAGACCATACAATTCAATAATACCATAATGCAATATTGCATTTACATGATATAAAACCTTCCCTCATTCACTCTCCCACACAAATATACACACTATTTACAGATGAGTACAGATTTGATTTTTCTTTTACCAGGTTTTAGTTTTGGTGATGGACATGTTAAACTCTGAGATGGATTTAATTTCTGATGGCAGTGAGTTCCAGAGTTTACAGCTCTTATAGGAGAAGACTGACTGTCCCAAAGTTGTCCTGCAGAATGGAGTTTTGCAATTGTGCTTTGAGGAGGTTCTGGTGACTCAGTTGCTGTTTTGTCTCTCTACAAATCGACAAATTCCAAAATACTGATTCCCTCTTAGTCTGCTTCGTCTTCAATAACTTGTTCTCTATTTCTCGCAGTCTTATACTTTGCTTTTGATGAAGCACGTGAGCATAGGTGTCCTCCCATCCTCTGCGGTAGTTTTGTAAGCATGTCAAAAGTAGGCCTGTTTTGAAAAAAATCGATTCTCCGATTTTAAATCGATTCTCATATTAATTCCTAAAAATCGATTCATATGTCTAAAGATCGATTTGAAATTTTTTTTTTTTTTTCCATCATTACATTACAACTTTTGGTACTTTTTTGTTTATGCCCAAAAAAGGAATATTTTGTTGGACACGAGAATAACTGGTGCCATGTTTTTGCCTTTAAATATGTTTAAATGTATGAAAACATTAAAGTTTTCAGTTATAATTGCATACATTGTCTATATTTCTTTGCTTTATATACTGTCTTGGGGTTACATTTGCATAAATGTTAAAAACCAAATTCTCATAAATGGGGAAAAAATTCTGACCCACACGATGTTTCTGAAAGCAGTTCTATCAGCATTCTGGGAGCTGATTGGTCCTTACAGCATCATTAGCTGCAATACTTGCTGTTGAATCTCAATATTATACTAGTATTAATATGTTGCATAACTAGACAGTCATATAATTCATGCAACAGCTGAAAAAACAGTTTTATTAACAGTAACTCAAATCAATATCGGATCGAATCGAATCGGATCGAATCGGATCGTGAAAATCGATTCTGAATCTTAAGAATCGGAATCAAATCGATTATTGATATTTGAATCGATCCCCAGCCCTAGTAAAAAGTGAATGTGTAAAATGCCATCTTCACACCTTTACAGAGAATCCACTGATGTTTGTTTGGAGTCTTTCATCTGTATGGTCTGTGACAGCAGCTCGAATTTCACCACAAATGACCCCTCTTCCCTTTCCTTCATCGTGCCCCTCTCTTTTTCCTCATTGTGTCTCACCTCTCACTCACACTCGTCCTCCACCTCTCTGACAGTTTCTCTCCATTGCTGATAAGAGCTCACAGCAACAACCTGCTTGCACTGTAGGCTGGCTGTTATTGCTGTGCCACATCGTTGGTAACAGGTGTGATCAATGTGTGATTAATGTGTGACATCTGCGTATTATTTGACTTTACCTGCCGACACCATTGTGCTTTACAAGTGCATCACAGTGCAAAATGGGGTTATTGGAAGAGTATGTGTGTAGAGTTTTACAAAAAGAGTCAATGAATTCTGCAGGTTGTGTTTCACTCTGGGAAAATTGTTAATGGTAGCATGTAAAAAAGTGAGCATTTGTCCAAACGTGTTTAAGCTACTCAGCACTTTTGACACATGAGGGGTTTTAGCAATTGAGAAAAAGAACTCTAAATAAAAAGCACCCTCTTCTAATTTAATTAATAAGTTACTATAAGAAATGTGCTGTGTTGTATAATCCAGCCCTGCAAGTCTAACATTTTAATGTCATCAAATGATATAGCCCAGGGGTCGGCAACCCAAAATGTTGAAAGAGCCGTATTGGAAACACAAAAACACAAAAAACAAATATGTCTGGAGCCGCAAAAAATGAAAAGTCTTGTATCAGAATTAGAATGAAGGCAGCACATGTTGCATGTATCTATATTAGTTATAACTGGGGGAAGATTTTTTTTTTTATTATGTATTTTGAGAAAAAAGTCGAAATGTCAAGATTAATGTTGAAGTTCAATCTTGAGAAAAAAGTCGAAATGTCGAGATAATAGTCGAAATGTCAAGAAAAAAGTCGAAATGTTGAGAAAAAAGTCGAAATGTTGAGAAAAAGTCAAAATTTCGAAGAAAAGTCGAAATGTCGGGATTAATAATGAAGTACAATTTCGAGAAAAAAGTCGAAATGTCGAGAAAAAAGTTGAAATGTCGAGGAAATAGTCAAAATTTTGTGAAAAATGTCGAGAAAAAAGTCAAAATTTCGAGAACAAAGTCGAAATGTCGAGAAAAAAGTCGAAATGTCGCGAAAAAAGTCAAAATTTCGAGAAAAAAGTTGAAATGTCGAGATTAAAAGGGAAAGGAATAAGGAAGAAAAAAGGAAAGGAATAAGGAAGAAAAAAGGAAAAAAAGAAGAAAAAAAGAAGAAAGGAGAAGAAAAAGAAAAAAAAGAAGAAAAAAGGAAAAAAAAGGTCAAACATTTTTGAAAAAGCTCCAGGACTCAATAGGGCGGCGCTAAAGAGCCGCGGGTTGCCGACCCCTGATATACTGTAGCCTATAGATCAAAACAATTAATATAATCAAGGAAGACTCATTAAATACCTTTTAGAAACTCGAATGACAAAAAAGACACGCACACACATCAACATCTGGCTTGTACCTCCAATAAAGATTATTCTGCACCTGTACTCATGTCACAACTGCTGTATCTACTGGCTCCAGTTGCAATCAAATCTGAACAAGCAGATGGTTTGTTTCATAGACTCATCTACGAATTCCCTTTTAAAAACAATCTGTCGTTTATCCAAGTTGCAACTTCAGCCAATCAAATAAATCCAGTCTTAAAAAAATAAGTGTTAGACGAGGAGGAAAGTATGTGTGATTTTTGCCAGGTGTAAAAGTCACCTGTACCCACCACTGCTGCACTCTGATTGGTGCAAACCTTTATTCATCCACAAAGAGTGGGAATTATACTTACATAAATGGATTCTATTGAGTTAATGATCCTGCAAAATTCAGCTGTTTTGGTATAAGAAATAAACTTATATCTCAGTAAAGTACACAAGATAAAGACTCAATCCGGGAATGAAGACCTCATTGATGTACCTGTGCTTTTCCTGTTTTCCTGCTCTGACCTGTTAGAAAATCTTTTGATTAATCTAAAATCAAATTATTGACTTTTTTTACAAGCTCTCTGATGCATGGTTAGTTAAAGTGCTTTCTCTTTCCTGCAAAGAGAAAACCATTTTTTTTAAGTTTAAAAAGTAAATAAATAAATAAATATATATATATATATATATATATATATATATATATATATATATATATATATATATATAAAATAAATATATATGATATATTAAAATATATATGATATATATTATATATTAAAAATGCATATATATATGCCTTATTTTTTTAAGTTTTAAGTTTTAAGTTTTAAAACTTAAAAAGTAAATAAATATATATATATATATATATATATATATATATATATATATATATATATATATATATATGATATATTAAAATATATATGATATATATTATATATTAAAATATATATGATATATATTATATATTAAAAATGCATATATATATATGCCTTATTATTTTACCAATTTGGTATTAACTATTAATATATATGCAGACAAAAAAATAAATAAATAAATAAAAAAACGTTTTTAACAAGTGCTTAAGATCTTACTTTCACTTAATTCAGATGAATACTTTTAGAGGTCAATCTTTAATTTCCACTTATTAATGTATTTTCAGTCAACAGCAATTGCAATCTAGAGGTTCACAGATTCCTTTTTTAAGGCTTTTTCTTCAGGCGTCAGTGGTGAAAAGGCGCGTGTGGCTGCCAAAGGTTACCACAGGTTTTGAAGAGCCACGATGGTCCAGCTCTGTTGTCATCAGCTGACAATACCTCATACCTCAGTAGCTTCCATGTCTCCGTTTGTGTGAATGCAGTCTGAAAGTTTTTGTAAAAATAATAAAACAACAAAATTAGCACCCCCACACTATGGAGGATTTTTTGTGCCAAAATGAAATAAATAAATACATCATTAATTAATTAAAATGGGAATGAAATATATCATTAATTAATTAAATGCGTCATTAATTAATGACAATTAGAATTAAATATGTCATTAATTAATTAAAATACAATTCATTTTAATTAAAAAAATATATTTATTATTTCAACATTTCATTAATTAATTAATTTATGTATTTATTTTATTTATTAAAAATGTATTAATGACACATTTAATTAATGATTTCTTGTTGTGAGTGAATCATGAAATGTAAAACTGCATTTAATTTTTTTATTTTTTGACGAGTGATACTGACAGTTTTACATTTCATGATTCACACGCAGCAATACGAAATCATTAATTAAATGTGTCATTAATTAATTAAAGGCAGTTTTACATTTCATGATTCACACGCAACACGGAATCATTAATTAAATGTGTCATTAATTAATTAAATTCTGAAATAATAAATATATTTTTTTACTTAAAATGTATTTTAATTAATTAATGACACATTTAATTAATTAATGATATATTTCATTCCCATTTTAATTAATTAATGATGTATTTATTTATTTCATTTTGGCACAAAAAATCCTCCATACCACACTGCCACCATAATGTTCTTGCTAAATATTTGAAATGATGATTCATTTGTCAACTACGTCTCCTTGCTTCTGCAGGACGGATTCTTCTCCGTCATTTCACAAAAAGTGTACGAAACTCGAGCGAGTTTGTTTGGTCAATGAAATACTAATCATGATAACTACATCCCGATGAGCGGGGGACATTTTGAGTGTGAGCTGTTGTGTGACTCAGCTTCTCTGTTCTAGTGGATGACTTTTTCATAGCTGACTCACCTTTTCATACAGGCAGCTGATGGATCATTTCTACGGTAATTGAATTAGGTCAATACGTGTCAAAATGATAGTGGACGATGAGTTATCTTTGCCACAATGCTATAACATGAATTTCCCTTGAATGAGGAGCCCCATGGCTGATGTCTTTTAACTGTGATTTGTAACATCTTTTATACCAGTGGTTCCCAACCTTTTTTCCTTGTTTCCCCCTACTTGTGTCTAAGACCAGCCGGGCCCCCCGACCCGTACGTACTAGCAGCAATAGAGTAAAGTGATTCGTTACAAACCTTTAATTGAAAAAATTAACATTAATTATGTTTTTTTGATACATTTCTCTTTGGTTTACCCTGTACTTTGTTTTTCTCACCTTCCTTTTGTGTCACCAATGTATAAAATACACACAAAAAATAATTGCAAGGACATAAAAATATTTCTGAAAAATGTCTCTTTTAATATGAGAGCAACATTTTTTTAACCTTTTTCCTTTAACAACATGTCGGAGTAGTAGTATGATTAAATGTTGAATAATGATATAATAATATCATTATTATTATTATAATAAGTTTTTATCCTGGTAAATGACCAAAATATATTTCTAAGTGGGTTTATACAGACTTGGATTACAGTATTCCATTAGGTGTGTTATTATGATTTTTTATTTATTTAACATGTATAAATATAATTTTTACAACTGCATATCCTCAAAGCAGACAAAGTTTCGCGCCCCCCCAGAGATCTCTGGCGCCCCGACCCCAGGTTGGGAGTTTTATACCATATAACCACAATTTATCAATTCTTTTTTTTTTCACATTGTGGGATTTTATACGTGTTTAAACGGTGTGCCAGTGTGAAGTTTGAAATAGAACGCAAAAGACTGCATAAAAATAAAATACGGGAGGGGGGGTGAAGTTGGTAGAGGGTAACAAGTGAAAATATAAGGAACAATTAGAAATAGAAAATGGAGCATGTAAGGAGAGATGGATGGATGGATAGATGGATGGACGAGGGAGGGAGAGAGAGCGATGGAGAGGGAAAGAGAAGTGCGAGTTTGGCTCAGTGAGAGCAGCTGTATAGAGGACACTGTGGGTGGAAGTGGTAGAGTCGTGGGTGAGCTCAGAGTTTAACTGCCAACCCTCTCCAGTCTCTCAAACTGTCCGTCACACACTCGTGCACACACACACACACACACACAC